>NW_018408440.1:637506-726627 GCF_002113885.1 Mizuhopecten yessoensis
GTAGGAATGATCGACTCATGGTCCTGACAAAGTGTTGTTATTTTTCAGGTCAATCAGAAATCCAATATGGCCACCACAGTCGCTATTTTGTAAATACCTATTCTAAACTTAAAAACAATTAATAATAGGCCGATCTTATTTAAAATCGGTCTAGGAATGATCAGCTCATGGTCCTGACAAAGTTAAGTTAACATTATACTTAACTATTTTTTACTTAAATTGGTACATATTTCAACAACAAAAATAAATACTGTAGGACTCAGGTGACCGTTAAGGCCCATGGGCCTCTTGTTTTGTTTTGTTTTCCCAACTCCCTTCATGCCTCTACTCACAACATCCTGTATCAGTTTTATAAATGTCACTTAAATGTTTTTATTGAAGGTCAATTTAACAGGACAACTCCGGATAGGGGAGGTAACTCAGATACCAACTTCAATTTTATCCTTTGTTCCTATAGCTTGTGAGAGTTTCTAGTTTCTAATCTCAGCTTTGGGGTGAATTGGTTATGACTGATATACTATTACTCCTGGTAGAATGATGTCTGTATATAGTTAGCCTATCATGTATTGATTCATGTCACTTTATGCTGTGCTAGCATTTCAACTTCGGCTCATTTCAGTATCTCCCTGCAAAGCTTGGCCTCAAAACTCACCTGTCATCGTATACTTGCAAGATTTAGGATCTAGATTTCATTGCACTATTGTAGCTTATGCACACTATCGTTTGGCAGAATTGTTCAATGTTAGATTAAATCTATATAAATAAACATGTCACATAATTAAATATGTCACATGTTACTGATGTCTGTAATCTATTTCCATAATGAGTCCTTACAAATATCATTGTTGTGTCACCTCTGTGTTATACATGTTTAAAGTGTAGTGCCTTATTTCTGATTTTATATAAAATTTGTGTTGAATTTTCCAATTATCATTTTACATTATTTTGTACAGTTTATTAAGATTGTATGTTGACTGATTTCGTTCTGTTTTTGGTGCTGGTTTACTTGGCCTTTATCCTTTATGCTGGTTTGATATATTTACCAGGGGTATGGCCTGGCCCCGGTTTCATCAAAGTTCCTTAACTTAAAATCGCTTAGGAATTCCTTAGCTAAGGTTTTCCGAAAAATGCGTTTCATGAACGTTCCTGAACTTAACTAAGGAGCTCCTTCAAGTTAAGGAACGTTGATGAAACAGGGGCCTGTTTGTGTATATATCCTGGTGGTATGGTTACAGATGTGAGATTTCAGAGGGAGGGGAGACAACCTGGATATCAGTGGTACAGGTATCTGACAAACTTATATTCCTGTTTTCTACACATTTCAGATGAAACCAAATTGGATGCTCCTCTACCTTCCATTGGAATCATTATCGGATCTATCGTGGCAGTTTTCCTGTGTATGGCTATAGCGGCAATAATGATATATCTGCTGGTGAAGAGGTAAGCTTTCAACATAGCATTAGGGTGTTGAAACAATCTTCATATCAAGAGGTGAACAGTGTTTTTTTTTTAAATAAACAAAGCATTTTACTACTAAAAGACTAAATAATGATTTATATTTTTTTGTAAGCAGGACTGGAAATTGAGGTAATAGGTAGAGAGCAGAGACTGTTCTCCAATTTCGACGGTAACTTAATTAGAGTGGTTGCCGTGACAACAGCAGACAAAAGAACCAATGGGACTATTCATTATTGATTGGTTCTTTTACAAAAGTTCATAATTGATTCCTGAGAAGTTAACTGAGGTGGAAAATCTTGGAGTCTGGTCCATTCTGCGCTTTTTTGTTCAGAAAAATGTAATATGTTGAGTGTCGAGGAGGTAGGGAGTCTGTACACAGGGCAATGCTCTGATTGGAAGGATCGGCGAATGTTCATGACCAGCCTAGGTGTAGCACTGTAATGTGTCCATACAAAATGACTAGTATCAAAGTGAAATAAAATGATTTCCTCCAAGTGAAATGCAGATAACTTTCATTTTATTTAAGGCAATATATTTTGGTTAAAGAAATTTTGTACGAAATCCTTTTTTGTATTTTTCAGAAATCAAAACCAGTGTAATGAGACGAAAGGTGGAGAGTGTGATACACTGCACTATAGCCACGGTGAGGGTAGGCATTATACTCAGCACGTTACTCATCTACTAACTACCACCCACTGTAGCATACAGGCCTTGTCATAGGCCCAGGGGCAGGCAATTGTCACTCGTAGGTCCGAGGGGGGGGGGGGGGGGGGGGAATAATAGCTACTCGAAGGCCATGCTAGGGGGGATTGATAGCACAGGGGAATAAGATAGAGACTTGAGAGTCATTTGAATAGAGATTGTTACTCACATGCAACTGGGGGTGGGGGTACAGGGTAGGATGAAGATTGTTACTTATAGACCTCTGGGTAGGGGGGGAATAAGGAATGTTACTCAATAGGCTTTAGTGTAACAAGTTACCAATTCCAGGATACAGTGGGGTAAGGATGTGTAAATTATATTTAAAACAGAATGAGATCTAGTGTAAACTGTGATTTTGTTCGGAAGACCTGATATGCTACAGTGGTGGACTTGGCTAGAGTCATAGTGTTTCTTGTGCACAATTAAAACTTGTTTTTCATTGTCTGAAATTCTTATCTCTAACTTGTTTTAATGGATTTGTCCCTTTCATGTCCAATATTTTGGATGTTGAAAGGTGTTGTCAGTCAGAGGCATGTATATTTAGTTGAGAGGCTGGATGCTGCATCGATGTTAAAAACTAGAAACATTTTTTTCTTGAATTTTTAGGGTAGAATGATTTTGCATTTCTTTTTTAAAAGGGGAAATTTTGATTAAATGATGGCGACAGTTGTTGTCAGGATATTCATTTTTGTTTTGAAATTTGTTTCTTCAGTTTTACTTATAATTTTCCAATTTTATAAGAGCTTGTTAATTTTTTTTGTCAATTCTACAGCATGTAATCAACAGATTTAAAGATAATTAGAAGAAGTATCACAACAGTTTCAAGTACATACACACCTGATAAGGAAGAACTGATTTATCCCAAGGACTGTTGGCTGACTAAGCTTGTCCAGTTTACCTCCATGGCACACACCAGACAAATATAGTGTCTTTGTCTCGTCAATCAGCATTAAACATACACAATATCATATTTTAAAAAAGTAATGAAATTAAGCTTATCGGATAAAATTTGTATGTTCATGCTTCAATGAACAAGAGTGGATGTTCATTTCTCTTGTGTGGTCATTATTCAGTGAACAGGAGTGTATCGTATGATCCACTTGTACCTTAATAGCTAAATATCATATACTGCTTTGTTCATAGCAGAAAGCTTGGTGTTTAGTTTAGTTAAGTCAGTAGCTGGAAAGATTCACCCTTACACAATATGTCTTTCTGGCCAAATAGAGATAATCTGATAATCTCCTGATAATCTTTAGTGTGCTTCGTCTTCACTTCTATACACTCTTCACTCCATTGTAATACAACTAACTCTCCATTGTCATATCTTCATCATCAGTTATCTCCCTTTTAGATTACTTGTATTCAGTTATCTCCCTTTCATATTACTTCCCTTTATCTCTACTCCATATCTGCATGGTACTGTTTTACAGGGATATTACTGTGTTCATATGAAAATAAAATGTATAACAAAAAGCTTTGTGTTCAATTATAATGAATAATTGTTTTATTATTTTACTTCTTTTGCATTTTTAGAAATTCACTATTTCTTATTCAAAATTCTAAAATTTTAATATAGCTGAAAAATGTAGCGATTTATGTATAACACAGTAATGTCTTTCTGCGGTAGTCATACTCTGCATGCTGTCGTACTTCGCATGCTCTGTCTGCACGACAAGGCTGCATGTTCTTGATACCAATTAATTTAAGGATATTATGTTTACGTTCGTTTTGCATGTTTAGGGAATGTTTGATTGTGTTATGGTCATTTTCATTATGGAAGCCTCACTGGTTTCATTATCAAATTGCATTTAACTTCTTCCTTGCTCCTGGTACAATGCCATTCGAAAACTGTTTTTATATCGTGGTAATCAATTTTGTCAATTAGGTGCTGTAAGAATTCAATCTGTTTTGAATTTAGCACCATTTTTTTGTTCAATAACTTTACCTTTTATTAACATTTCCTTTTACCGTAACATTGAAAGAATATCCTCACCCTTTTTTTAAATGTAATTGACAAAAGTATAAATAAAGGGGGTAAAAAATGAAATAATTGTATGATATTCTCTAAATTTGACAATGAAAAGTTTTCAACTGTGTGAAAATGATGATTTGAAAATGACATGGTTTAAAATACTACATTGATATTGAGTTTTTGCATGATTTTGGATTTGATGCTGGTTGTTGAATCTAACAGTATAAAGAATACACCACTGTATACAATAATGTGGACAACATTGATTATCTACTAAAGGAAGCAATGAGCTTGTAGCCAGGGTTTATTGTTTGCATGCTATTTGCTAATTTTGTGGGCACATGTCACAGTGACCTTTGACCTTGACTGACGTGCAGATTGACAGACATAATGAGGTCCCATTCATATAACAGCTTAATGGCAAATGTCGGGAATAATTTAATTGGGCAGAATGCTAGCTTGCTTGGTATATGATCCGGTTTAGTTATAGATTTTTCAAAGTCACGGTAAGATTATTAGTGTTTTCAATTTATGTGTGGCTGTCTCATTGGTAAATAGATTGTTCAAGCCATGCTCAACTTCACCCATAGTAAAAATTTTCAATTTACGCCTGGTTATTTTTGTAAATTGTTTCAGTCAGGCTTACAGAAATGTGATAATCTATGGTGTATTTCCTTGAGCTCGTGATGGAATTCCCATTTATATATCCACGTCTTTGTTGTTAAACAATTACGATTTTGAAACTAAACATGTGCAGTGGATAATTTAATTAGTAGTGTCTGTGTTGTTAGTGAAATCAGAGGAAAAACCTTGTTCATGTCTACAAAGTATAGATGTAGACTCAGGATTTAATGGGTTGATCGACTAATTTAATCACGGGGTAAATCTAGTCTATGTTGAGGGGATTAGCAAACTTTGTTCTTCTTGGCAATAAAATGTATCACAAATTATCTAAGCTTGATTAGATCATATAAATTAAATGTATTCAAAAGTAAAAAGTATTTTTTATGAAATTACTATTGATAAAATATTAAATATAAAAGAATTATTTCAATTGAAAAACGAATAAACCTTTTAGTTAACAGTAATAAAAAAATTTTTCATTACAATACTTTGAACCTGAGATAAACCTAATATAAGTTTCTGATAGTGGTTTTCAATACTTTGATTTGAAGATATGATAGACGTTTTTTTTCGGTATTTAAATATGACGACTTTTGCATTACATTTTGAGAATATTTGTTTATGATTTATTGAAGTTTTTGACATTGATCAGTTTAAGTGAGGAGTATTTATCTGTTTTGGCAGCGTTCATAATGTTTCGATGTAAATTTATTGAGAGTAATGTAGAACTTGACAGTAATGGACAATGCATTATTAACAGACAGATTGAGAGCATTACACCGTTTGACAGTAGCTGAATACCAGAACATGTACGTAGGAGAGTAATATAACGTTTGACACTTTGACAATATTTGACTACCAGTACATGTATGTGTGAGAGTAATATACTGTTTGACAATATTTGACAGTATTTGACAATGCATATGATTGATTGTTAGTATTTGACGGTTGACAACAAACACTCATGCCCATTATGCACTTACAACATATCCATTCTGTATATTGTATGAACTAAGAGGTTTCAATGCAAGAGATCATTTCCTTTCTTTCCAAGAAACATAACTGTTGGAATTTATCAAACAATTCGGAAAAAAATAATAATGAAAAAAGGTATGAACAGTACATGCATTTGGTGTTATCATCTCTGATAGAGTTTCCTCGGGTAGTATCACACATAAAAAACAGGATTCAATCTTTGAAGTTTGGCAACCCTATATCATGAGAATAAAATTTGAACTCAAATCTGAAATGGTATTCTTTGAAACTGTATTTGAAACCTCTTGTACTGCCCAAGGGCTAAGGGCAGTTTGCTGTGTTGGCTACCCAATGAATTCCCTCAGAATTGCTGTAACCTTGATCCTCGTTAGGGTACGAGAGACCTGCAAAGCGTGTGCGCTACCTACTTACCTTTGGCCTATTTGTTTCTCTCCTGTAGTTGTGCATTGTCCCCCGTTGGAGCCTCATATGAACGTGGGATGTAAGTAGAACAAGCACTGGAGTTTTTTGGAGATTTTTACTCTTCTTTCATCAGTACAGGGCTGCTTTCCAGCCAAGTACGCCTAAAGCTGCAGGTGTACTCGGGCAGCTATAACCAAGTACACCTAAAGGCTTATGTCAGTACAAATTCTTAGCCAAATATGCCCTTCGCTTTAAAGATTATAGGCCGCTTTTTTCCGCCAAGTTTGCCCAAAGCTTTCAGGAATCAACACTGCTTTTCATCCAAATGCACCCATTTACTGCATCAGCTTACCCCAATCATCACTGAATCTCATCAGCACAAGAAAAATTGCACAAACGTTATTTCCTTTTGGAGAGGAAGAATACATAATAAAGAATATGGATGCTGTGTCCTGAAACCTTTGGGCACTCGTTTATTTCGAGGTGTAAACTAAATTATTACTGATGTGTACCATAAACATACAAATGTAGTGTAGAACTTGTGTGGTAGATTAGTATAACAGATACTATTGACTTCAGATCTAACACCATTACAAACATATAAATATAACATTTACTAACATTCAACATAACAACTGTTCCATTTCATCCCTCATTATTAATTAATCTTACCAGATTATAACCTCCTGTAAGATCTCGTCTTAACTTGCAGTATGTAATGTTTTGTTAGGAATTTACATTGTTGTGTAGCTTGTCCAACGATGTTGGTACTTAGTTAGTACCTGTGTTTCCATCTGTATTGTAGTCAGTATTCAACAAATGTGTTTTCAATAGAGACTGGTTTTCAAGAGAAGTAGGCTTTATATTTAAAAGTGATAAAACAACATTTAGAGAAAGTTAGTCTTAAAATTCAATAAAAAAGTCCTGTATTTAAGGAAATTTAGTCAATTATTCAAGTGGTGTTTGTCTGATATTGTATCGGCTTATAGCAAAGTCCATTCTCATATTCAACAGGGTTTGGTCTTTAATGGAAATAATTAAGTCATGTTAAATTCATGAGAGTTAAACTTTTATTCTGCAGAAACAGAAGTTAACATGCTTAGTATAATATTCAACAGTTTATTATTGTATTCAACAGTTTATTATTGTATTCAACAGTTTATTATTGTATTCAACAGTTTATTATTGTATTCAAGAGAGTTTAGTCTTATATTGAACAGTTTTTTATTCAAGAGAGTTGTGTCTTGTATTCAACAGTTTACAGTTTTGTATTTTAGAGTGTTTAACGCTATATTTAACAGTTTTGTATTTAAAATCGTCTTTTATTCAATAGAGTCACCAGAGTTGTATTACAGTCAAATGACTTAAGTATTCTATTCAAATAATGTTTGTCATTAGAAATCAGTGTTGTCTGACCATTACATCAAATTAGGCTCATTATTGATGACCGTACAGTCGATTACAATTTGTCTCTGTAATGAAGTAAGTTTAGTCTCTGTGTTATGGATTAAGTTAAGTCTCTGTGTAGTGGATTAAGTTAAGTCTCTGTGTAGTGGGTACATTTTAGTCTCTGTGTAGTGGATTAAGTTTAGTATCTGTGTAGTGGATACATTTTAGTCTCTGTGTAGTGAATACATTTTAGTCTCTGTGAAGTGGATACATTTTAGTCTCTTTGTAGTGAATACATTTTAGTCTCTGTGAAGTGGATACATTTTAGTCTCTTTGTAGTGAATACATTTTAGTCTCTGTGAAGTGGATACATTTTAGTCTCTGTGTAGTGAATACATTTTAGTCTCTGTGAAGAGGATACATTTTAGTCTCTGTGTAGTGAATACATTTTAGTCTCTGTGAAGAGGATACATTTTAGTCTCTGTGTAGTGAATACATTTTAGTCTCTGTGAAGTGGATTAAGTAAAGTCTCTGTGTAGTGGATACATTTTAGTCTCTGTGTAGTGGATTAAGTTTAGTCTGTGTAGTGGGTACATTTTAGTCTCTGCAGTAGATAAGGATTTATCTGTGTGGTAGATTAGGATTAGTCTCTGTGTAGTGGATTTAGTTAAGTATCTGGGTAGTGGATTAAGGTAAGTCCCTGTGTTGTGGAATAAGTTAAGTATCTGTATAGTGGATTAAGTTTAGTCTCTGCAGTAAATAAGGATTTATCTGTGTGGTAGATTAGGATTAGTCTCTGTGTAGTGCATTTAGTTAAGTATCTGGGTAGTGGATTAATTCTCTTAAGTAGAATAAGTTTGGTCTCTGTGTAGTGGATTAAGTCTTTGTAATAGATTTAGTTTAGTCTCTGTGTAGTGGATTAAGTTTAGTCTGTGTTTAGTGAATATCTGTGTAGTGGATTAAGTTTAGTCTCTGCAGTAGATAAGGATTTATCTGTGTGGTAGATTAGGATTAGTCTCTGTGTAGTGGATTTAGTTAAGTATCTGGGTAGTAGATTAAGTCTCTTAAGTAGATTTAGTTTAGTCTCTGTAGTGGATTTAGTTTAGTCTCTGTGTAGTGGATTAAGTTTAGTCTCTGTGTAGTGGATTACGTTTAGTCTCTGTAATAGATTAGGATTAATCTGTGTGGTAGATTAGGATTAGTCTCTAACACTTTATCTTTGTAGAAATCCTACCTTAATTAAAAAGAAATATTTATTAAAAATAAAACTTAGTGTAGATAGCTACAACTGTGTATATTACTATTACTTAGTACGTAGTCCCACCATATCATATGGTAGTGTGTCAGCACAATTTAGATGTAGTATGCAAGTGAAATAAAATGAATGAAAATATATATAGTAAACATTGTTATATCATACTCATTTCATACACAGATAGATCTATTAACTAAGTATTGTATGATGTGATTTTGAATTTTCCTTAAACGGCCCTTTGATTGGCCTATATCTGCCTCAGTAAGATAAAGCCAAATATAAGAACAGCATCCTGCAGTATTCAGCTTCGTCAACCAGGAAAACAAAGAGCAGGGAATCAAATCATTTCATGATCACATCCTTGATGTGACCATTTTTTTGAAATTCATAAAATGCTTCACAAAACAGTCATTATGTGTGTGCTAAATGTCTGGCATGGCAGTGTGGAGTGGTCCCTGTTAATGGTTGTACTTCCTCTGTAGCGACCGTGCCCCTGTTTCCTCCGCCTGGCTCGTACAAGACATACGTAGATCCACACACTTACGAGGACCCAAACCAGGCTGTCCGGGAGTTCACACGAGAAATAGACGCTTCCCATATCACTATAGAGTCTGTTATAGGGGGAGGTAAGTTGTGAGCAATCTGTCTGTTATAAGGGGAGGTAAGTTTTAAATGACAAGTTATAATAAAGGGAGATAATTTTGTATGACAGTCTGTTATAAGGTTAAAATAAGCTGTGTGTTCAAACTGATTTACAAGGAATTCAAATTTTGTGGTTTTCTGAAAATTCTTTTTTTCCTTTTTTTCCTTTATTCAATAAAAAGAAAAATCAAATCATCATTAAATTTTTTGCTTTTTCCTGTGTGTAGTTTTTGGAATTTAGATTTTTTCCCTGTTAATTGGATATGTCACATATCGAAGTAAAATCATTAAAATTGTATTCTTTGAATTTTGTTTTACTATCCAAATTTTTGTATATTCAAATAAAAAAGCTTGAATTTGTCTGAATTCTAAAGTCCAAGTCCTATAAAAAAAATAATGTTTTCTTTGATTTTATGATCTATTGAGGTTGGTTGAGTTTTGATTGGCTGGTTTGTTCTGTTTCCAGGTGAATTCGGTGACGTTTGTAAAGGTAAACTTCGTAAGCCTGCCCACCCTGAAATGACGGTCGCAATCAAAACACTCAAACCAGGAGCCACAGATAAAAACCGTTTAGACTTCCTGACAGAGGCGAGCATCATGGGACAGTTTGATGATCCAAATGTTATATTCCTCGAAGGTGTCGTCACAAAAAGTAAGTTCCATGGAACTAGTGGGATAGTGTGGCAGTAATATAGGGCATCAGATCGTAGTGTGTAACATGGCAGTAATATAGGGCATCCAATCGTAGTGTGTAACATGGCAGTAATATAGGGCATCAGATCGTAGTGTGTAACATGGCAGTACTATAGGGCATAAGATCGTATTGTGTAACATGGCAGTAATATAGGGCATCAGATCGGAGTGTGTAACATGGCAGTACTATAGGGCATCAGATCGTAGTCTGTAACATGGCAGTAATATAGGGCATCAGATCGGAGTGGGTAACATGGCAGTACTATAGGGCATCAGATCGTAGTCTGTAACATGGCAGTACTATAGGGCATCAGATGGTAGTGTTTAACATGGCAGTAATATAGGGCATCAGATCGTAGTGGGTAACATGGCAGTAATATAGGGCATCAAATCTTAGTGTGTAACATGGCAGTAATATAGGGCATCAGAGCGTAGTGTGTAACATGGCAGTACTATAGGGCATAAGATCGTATTGTGTAACATGGCAGTAATATAGGGCATCAGATCGGAGTGTGTAACATGGCAGTACTATAGGGCATCAGATCGTAGTCTGTAACATGGCAGTAATATAGGGCATCAGATCGGAGTGTGTAACATGGCAGTAATATAGGGCATCAGATCGGAGTGGGTAACATGGCAGTACTATAGGGCATCAGATCGTAGTCTGTAACATGGCAGTACTATAGGGCATCAGATGGTAGTGTGTAACATGCCAGTACTCTAGGGCATCCGATCGTAGTGTGTAACATTGCAGTAATATAGGGCATCAAATCTTAGTGTGTAACATGGCAGTACTATAGGGCATCAGATGGTAGTGTTTAACATGGCAGTAATATAGGGCATCAGATCGTAGTCTGTAACATGGCAGTAATATAGGGCATCAGATCGGAGTGTGTAACATGGCAGTAATATAGGGCATCAGAGCGTAGTGTGTAACATGGCAGTACTATAGGGCATCAGATGGTAGTGTGTAACATGGCAGTACTCTAGGGCATCCGATCGTAGTGTGTAACATGGCAGTAATATAGGGCATCAAATCGTAGTGTGTAACATGGCAGTACTATAGGGCATCAGATGGTAGTGTTTAACATGGCAGTAATATAGGGCATCAGATCGTAGTGTGTAACATGGCTGGTTAACAGCTACCCAGAAATACTTCATCACACCATTTCTGCCGAACGTGTAATAATCCTCACAAGGAAGCAGCACTACTTTAGTATTTTGTCAGAAGCACTTAAACTTCTATAAAAGAAGTAGCAGTTCTGTTGTGAAACCTTGCTGTAATTTAATTTTTCCTCCTGTGGCAGGTAGTAGATTTTTGTGGTTTCTTTTAAGATTTATTACTGTTTGAAGGTGGTTGTTCTGTACAATTATTACTTATTCATCTTTTCTGGCTTTTGAAAATAAATATTGTCTACTTTATTTATATTTTGTTTCTTTCATTTCTAGGTCATCCCATTATGATTGTAACCGAGTATATGGCCAATGGGTCTCTAGACACGTACCTCAGGGTAAGTCAGCATGCTTATACTAAACCACCCAATAGACACTAAACTTAGGGACTTGCGTCCCTGATGAGGTCCAAAGGTTTAAATATTTCATTTTCTCTCAGGAAAATATTTATGATACAAGTTTTTATTCGTTTTTACTTTTTCCTTGAAACAAGTACATCCATTAAAACTTTGGTTGGGATATTCTTCTTGTATTCAACGGAGCATTCGGTATACATCAACATCTCGTTATACTGCCACCATTTGTCCAGAGAAAATTTTATATAGGGAAATGTATGTATTAAGGAATTCTTAAGAAAATCAGAAAAGGGGATATTGAAATATTTTGGCCGTAAACAAGGTGGTAAGTGAAATTAGGGGCATTAAATCGAGGGTGAACTATATTTGAAATATTTTATTTCTTATGTTACTTGTCATTTTTGAATAATAATCGTAATATTTTCATTTTAAAAATGATATTTTAAATGGTAAGTCATTTCAAATGTTGTCTCCATAATGTTCCTGAATTTATCCCTCACTATACTGAGCTACACTGTTGGACAGTGTCCCCTAAATCTGTGTCTAGATATCAAGGTCACCAATGTCTCGTCAAATGCTCTGTTGTCAAAGATTTAGGAATAACGTGTAAATCATCACTGTTTACTTTTGCTGATCGCTGAGGAAGGAAGAAATGAAATTTGATGATTAATTATTTGAAGTGAAGGCTATCGAGGCTGTAATTATAACACGGCCATTCATAGGTCCACAGATCACTGAACACAACATAAATTTTCGGACAATCACATCGCCCGATTACACAGCGACAGGCAACACCACTAGAGTCAGGATCCTACCCAATTACAGATCGACAAAGTGATAATCTAATGTGTTCAAAATCCCATTCCCGCCGATGACTAAGGGCCGATTTGCATTAAGTATCACATTTTTCGTAAGATTTATTTTTTTGCTCTGACCTCTTGTGAATAGAAATTAATTCAGAATTTCTCCCAAAATATGTAATCTGCTCTCTAATGCAAGGATTATGCTGAAGGAAGCCACAGCCGATATGTATATATTGATATGTTGTCAGGGTATAGCCATACCTCAACCACTACGTTCATCTCCCTCATGTCAACAATGTCCGTTACGTTATATCAGCTCCGACGACATTACAGTAGACAAATTACTTCACATTTATATGAGAAACGTGTCTGATTTCACAGACACATTTCGCATACGAAGTATATGTATACAGCTAAGACACAATTAGGAATATGAGATACCCAGGGTTGTAGGGTCTAGATGAAGTCATATACAGGAGAAATAGTATCTTTTCAATTACTGTTATGTAAATCAAGGCTTATTCATACACAAGACAAGTAATTCTTTAAAATCAAAGTGGGTTTTGGTGTAGAGTCAAGAATTCAGCAACTTACAAATAAGAAAACAAAGTTTCAGCATTATACAATGTACATATATACACATTAAAAGATAAAAGTTTATTTTTTATAATATATACAAAACGTGTTCCTTGTTGAAAACGTTTTTCAAGCATGTGAGTGACCTAGACAGATCCGACATGATAAATGGGCCTACTAATGTCGCAGCTTTATGCCGAGATTAGAATGGGAAATGTTCATTAATTGTTGTGTGCATGATCTGGTGGGGAGAATACTTATTTAATGGTCAGTTTAAGTAAACCTGGCTGATGTTAGCAGCTTTAGGTCATTGTATCCTCATCACCACCAGCTCTAGCGGGAACTTGATCCGCGTCTATAGGAGATAGAGCCGAGGCTGTCCTCATCTGAAGGAGTTGGAGCCAGGGAGTCGTATAACCTTCTTGTACTTTGTCATCAATTCATGACAGCTTTGTCCTCAAAGGGATTGTGTTTTAACCACACAATCAAACAGACAGCAACAGTTCCTACAGTTAGGTCCACCTTCATCATCGGCAGGAGTTTGAAATATTAAGAAATAAAGGCACTTTTAAACAAACTACTGAGTAATGCAGCTCAGTTAAACAAGGTGCCTCAGGAGGCGAAGTTGATTAAAACAGTTACAATATAAATACCCTGCCTACCTTACTTTTAGGTATACCAAACCTAATATGGCTAGTGTCTTGCAATTGCTATTAACGTCTGAAACACCGTCTTTGTAGGACCTTTGTAAGACTATTTTATACAATGATACCTTTTAGCTACCTTATTTTTTAGACAGTCGAACATTTAGAGAAAATGAATTAGACTTGCAATATGTTTATCACGATCTGTTGTACTTTTTGTTCACAGAATAATGATGGGAAATTCACGATCATACAGTTGGTAGGAATGATGCGAGGTATAGCGGCTGGAATGAGGTACCTCTCAGAGATGGGCTATGTTCACCGAGTAAGTGGATCTCATTGAAACAACACACTACTGCACAAGTGATCTTTAACAGAAAAGAAATTTCAGCTACACACTTGCCAACTTTTTGAAAATGTCATGTTGGGGGAGGGGGGATTACGCGTGCTCAGATTTAAAAGCATCGATAAAATGTGTGTATGTACACCATGGGGAAGAAATAACACCTTTAAATGGCATCTGTTTTAGCTGTTCTTTCAGATGAAATCATCCGATCTTAAGAAATAGGAATAATTTAGCACATTCACTGGTTGGAAATGCTCAATGTTCGGGTCCTAAATCGGGACCCCCTCTCTAAATAGGGTTAGCAAGTATGCAACTGCAATATGAGTTGTAAAGCAATATCATAATATACTACATTGATTTTGTTTCAGGACCTAGCAGCTAGGAATATTTTAGTCAATGAAAACTTGGTATGCAAAGTGGCTGACTTTGGTCTGTCTCGTGAGGTGGACATTGACACAACTGACGGTGCTTACACAACAAAGGTATGTAACTCTTTTGGAAGAGTCAGTCATTGTTATCTCCCCCTTTATGTAATTAAATTTACCATCGTGTACATCAGAAACATTATTTGTACAATCTGTTTGTTGGCCAGCCTTATTTAGATGAGCTTTATGTGAGTGAGTATGTAAATGTTGTCAGCTTTACTAAGATTAATGAAATAAAATATTTAGCCTTGATGAAGTTAATTATGTTTGACTTGTATAAATTTGGGCACTCTACTAAGATGAACATTACCTATGACCTGTATGTAACCTTCTGCCTTACTGAAATGAACATTATGTGACGCTAGTGTAATCGTCAGCTTTTACTAAGATGAACATAATATGTATGATGTGTATGTGTAGTTGTTGTCCTTATGGAGGTGTGTATTACATATTATATCTAACCTGTATGTAGTTGTTGTCCTTACGGAGAAGTGTATTACATATTATATCTAACCTGTGTGTAGTTGTTGTCCTTATGGAGATGTGTACTACATATTATAACTAACCTTTATGTAGTTGGTGTCCTTATGGAGATGTGTATTAAATATTATATCTAACCTGTATGTAGTTGGTGTCCTTATGGAGATGTGTACTACATATTATCTCTAACCTGTATGTAGTTGTTGTCCTTATGGAGATGTGTATTACATATTGTATCTAACCTGTATGTAGTTGTTGTCCTTATGGATATGTGTACTACATATTATATCTAACATGAATGTAGTTGGTGTCCTTACAGAGATGTGTATTACAGATTATATCTAACCTGTATGTAGTTGTTCCCCTTACGGAGATGTGTATACATATTATATCTAACATGTATGTAGTTAGTGTCCTTATGGAGATGTGTATTACATATTGTATCTAACCTGTATGTAGTTGTTGTCCTTACGGAGATGTGTACTACATATTATATCTAACCTTTATGTAGTTGGTGTCCTTATGGAGATGTGTACTACATATTATAACTAACCTTTATGTAGTTGGTGTCCTTATGGAGATGTGTACTACATATTATCTCTAACCTGTATGTAGTTGTTGTCCTTATGGAGGTGTGTATTACATATTATATCTAACCTGTGTGTAGTTGTTGTCCTTATGGAGATGTGTACTACATATTATCTCTAACCTGTATGTAGTTGTTGTCCTTATGGAGGTGTGTATTACATATTATATCTAACCTGGATGTAGTTGTTGTCCTTATGGAGATGTGTACTACATATTATATCTAACATGTATGTAGTTGGTGTCCTTACAGAGATGTGTATTACATATTATATCTAACCTGTATGTAGTTGTTGTCCTTATGGAGATGTGTACTACATATTATATCTAACCTGTATGTAGGTGGTGTCCTTATGGAGATGTGTACTACATATTATATCTAACCTGTATGTAGGTGGTGTCCTTATGGAGATGTGTACTACATATTATAACTAACCTTTATGTAGTTGGTGTCCTTATGGATATGTGTACTACATATTATATCTAACCTGTATGTAGTTGGTGTCCTTATGGAGATGTGTATCACCTGTTACAGGGAGGAAAGATACCGGTGAGGTGGACAGCACCCGAGGCTATAGCATTCCGTAAATTTACCACCGCCTCCGATATCTGGAGCTACGGGGTGGTAATGTGGGAGATTATTTCGTATGGTGAGCGACCATATTGGAATTGGTCCAACCAGGATGTGATACGAGCCGTAGAGAAAGGGTACCGCCTACCTCCCCCTATGGTAAGTCAGCTACAGCAACAAAATAATTTATCTACAAAGTTATAGTGTCATCTGCTCAGGAGTTTGAACAAAGAATACTGTAGATTTCATTGAATTAAGCAGGCAGAATCAGGATATTAAGCCGAAGAGAGATCCTGTTTTAAGGAAGTTAATATTAGAATCTTAATAACCAATCAAAATACATACTCAGATGTGATTATAGGGGACAGCTCAGGTCTGAAGAATTCAAAATTTGTAAAAAAGAATTTTCAAAATTCAAAACACACTTATTGCTTCATAAGAAATTTATATATTAATATCATAGCATTTAGCCTGTGTTGCTTTTATGAACATCAGGAATACCGAATTTACTTTGTATCTTCATTCACACTGTAACTCGTACAGCGTTCCTACATCAACAAAGGTGTTGTACACGTCCTGTTGCTATGTTTACATTACTCTATGTGTCGTGTCTCCCCAGGATTGTCCTGAAGCCATCCACCAACTCATGCTGGACTGCTGGCAGAAGGACCGAGGCAACCGTCCAAAATTTGTACAGATCGTCAAGTCTCTAGACAAGTTCATCAGGGCACCAGAACTACTACGCAAAATTGCTAAACCAAGGTACACTTAATGGGATTTCTGAAAAGTGTGTGCAACATGTATTTGAGGAACCCGCCAAGATTTCAGTTATATAAACACTGTCGTATGGTTATAACAAGTTCTAAACTTGATTAGATTTTTGTGTTTCAGTCAAGGTTAAAAAGTCACCATCTACTACTTTTGAAGTAAAACACTTATGCACAAGACATAAAATAAAAACAAGAGAGATTTGTGCACTGTATTTTGTTCTATACAGTAAAACTTTGTGATAACCCTGATAGAACTACTGTGTTTAGATTGCATCACCTCAGGTCATTGTACATATGCTATGTCTTCTTAAAGAGGTTGAAAATGGAGGAAAACCATACTCCTACCACTGGTAATCACATCCACCATTTTCCGATCACGGGGGAGTATCTTTATAAGGCCCCGCTCACTTATTGTTTGGTTTGTGTTTCAACTGCTTCAGCAAAACTTCTAAAAAAAATACCGGTAGAATCATATTGCTCTCTTAATGTGCATTCAATTGCCATTTTAATAAATTAATTTACAAGAGATTGAATAACATCAAAAGGATCTGATTCTACAATAAAATAAAGCCTCTGTTTGACACTTTTTCTCCCATTTTATATTGTAGGCCAGAACACCTGATGGACGCTGGATTCTCCGCACCAGAGGTACCACAGTACACTAATGTAGAGAGCTGGCTGATCTCAATCAAAATGGAGAAATACATTGACAATTTTCTTCAGGCAGGTTATCGTACTATGGACCAGGTCGCGACGATAACTCCTAAGGACCTAGAGGTCACGTTACAAATCACGCTAATAGGTCACCAGAAGAAAATCATGAACTCAGTACAAACATTACGTGTGCAAATGTATGGACTACAGTTTCCACAGATGTCCGATGGATTCCTTGTATAGCATCGACTGTTCATGATCACGACAGCTTTTGTGTGTGTGTGTCTGAAGTCTCGTGTCATTGTGTGTTACTGACATTGCCACGTTTGTGTCCGTCACATTGAGATGGAGCCTACTCCTGTTGGCATGGAAACAATGGTACCATGTCATTGACAAATCCGCTTTTTAAAACCATCAAAACTTGCAGTGGCTCAAAGGTGGCGCTGTGAGTTGTCGACCAATGGAAGCCTTGTGTGTGCTTAGGTTGTAGGTGGAGAAGAAAGTAATTGCTTACAAACTAAAACTGCCTAAAGGTACAGTACAAACAAATGGATAACTCCAATCGCACGTACAGACATCGTTGTGTCAGCTTGTACAGACAACACCAAGGTGAAGGTGAGAAGTGTCAGTGTCAAGGTCGTATTCCCATTACCTGTGTGTTGATGTGTCTCCAGAGGAGGTTTCTCATGTGTCTGCTTCATTTTGTATATTCATCAGGCTTCGCTGTGATTGGTTGACTGACTGGAGATTACCGTAGTTGCAAATAATTTCGGCCAATTGGATTCATGTAGACTTGTTTGACAATTGATAATATATGCTGTCACCCGAGGAAAAGTTTGTGTGTGAGGAACAACATTGTGTGATTATATTACATTATTGGCATGACTTACATATTCAGCCGTCAGAATAAGATTGGATGGGGTGAACATTCATTTTAATTCAGTCACGTTTTTGGTGAAATTTCGAAGAAAATTTAATTGGGGAATCTATTGATCCAAATATGCAACATTTCCTATGATAGAGTGAGAGTATGATGGCAGTGAGAGGGTTTCAGTGTGATATATATGACCACTGAGTTTTAACTAAATAACATGACAGTTTCGCCATGGTAGACATGGAGCCAGTATAACTGGCATATATCACATGACTGTCACATGACATGTGAAAAATATTACATGCCTGTCATGATTTGTGAACTGTATTTATGTGCTCCTATAGGTGAGTGGCTTGTTGTATTCCATATGGGGTGTGCTCTGGGTAGACTCTCCACAGATCACTAGTGTCCTGATCAGCTCGGCTGTTTTAGTCCTGTACTGAACACTTAAACTTCAGTACTGTTTATACTTACTTTAGATTTTATTACAATGCCAAATTTACTGATGAAAATATCGATCTGTTTAGAATCTACCCAAAGCAGTTTAAAACTATTGTGTATATACTTTTGACATATTTATTGTGATATTCCGAACATTTTGTATACAACCCCCCGTCACATTACCTCATTTAATTGTAGTTTAATAGGGGTCTCTGTGATTTTTCATTTTCACCGATGACACTCAGTTGCTAATTTGTTCAGTATATATTTGCCTTGTGTCTCACTAAATGGTAGATCTGCTGCTAAAGTAGTTTGCTTCATTGTTAAGCTTATTTTCTTGGCAACTGGCCAAGACTCGCTCGACACTATTTCTGTTTCAGTGTGATCACTAGCGACACCTACAATAAACTCATGACGGGGAATAATAGCAATTTTTGTTGTGTTCATTTTAGTTGTTGACGCTGCTTTAGATGGTTTTTGTTTTATGTTTTAAAATTAGCACTAGAGGTTCTTTACTTACCTGAATAAAAAAGTGAAATAAGTATCTCATAGAAATGGCTCTCGGTACATTAAGTGGACCTAATCATTATTACAGTCTTATAATTGATTTCATACTTCAATAAAGTGAGTGAAATTTTGGTGCTGTTTTATTTCAAAATTCCCATTACACTAGATTGACCTGATCATTATTTTAGGCTTAGAAATAGATTTCTTACTTTAGTAAAATGATTTCAATTTTGGTGCTGTTTTATTCCAAATTTTGATTTTAACATGAATATCCTCAAGTTTTCCATTTGGCAGATAAACACCCAACACAACACTGTATCAAATGGTGTTGCTAGTTTGAGCCAATAAACTACAACCTTCATTCACTGGCTGTGATAATATTCTAAGCCAAGCCATTACAATATCTGCTCCATGCTCTCGCCATTGTATTATCCTAGACAAGCTACTACAGTACAGCCTCAATCACTTACCACTTTAGTGCTTGACGGTTTTCTCCTTTGCACTTTTTTACTGCAAGTGAAATATTTTAGTGAAATATTTTTTTAAGTTATGATTTATTTCATGTATTCGTTGTAACTGAAATTCCCACCAATGATAAACCACATTGACAGCAAACACATCAGCTACTGTATGAAGATAAAAAATTAAACTTGAATGACAGAGCAGAATTTTTGATGTCTGATTTGTTTCTAGTTTTCTACCGGGTTGAGTTGGCGGGGTTTCACTGTGTGTTGTAGCTGTATAGAGTGTGTGTCCAGATGTACACTGAGACAGGTAGGACCACAGGCACAAATAAGACAATGACCGTGTGAACATGTGTTACTCTATCTCACCAGTTATATATCAATATTTTTGTAAATAGATTCACAGACATTGCTTGCAGAAAAGTCTAGATATTGGGCATGAAAGACTGTACATATATGTTGTCAGAGGTGGAAATCAGACAAGTGAAAATTCATTAAGGTCATCACTACAAGTGACATTTATATCTAGATCATTGGTCATGAGATCATACATATCTCAAGGTCATTGGTCATGAGGTCATGCGTTTCTCAAGGTTAGTGATCATGAGGTCCTATGTACATCAAGATAAATGATCAAAAGGTCACATATATCTCAAGGTCAGTGATCATAAGGTCACATAATCTCAAGGTCAGTGATCATGAAGTCACATATAATCTCAAGGTCAGTGATCAAGTCACATATAATCTCAAGGTCAGTGATCATGAAGTCACATATAATCTTAAGGTCAGTGATCATAAGGTCACATAATCTCAAGGTCAGTGATCATAAGGTCATATAATCTCAAGGTCAGTGATCATGAATTTACATGTATTAAGTAAGTGATGTCGGTGTAGGAGAATGTCCTACTCTGTCCAAGCGTACCCATCACATGCCTTACTTCATTGTGGAAAGTGCTGTTATGCATTGTCTTCATTAGTGACAGAGATGCTGATGGGTGTGAGGATAGCCAGTGTATGTATATCAAACTCCCGCTGCCACGATCCTCTGTAACCTGGTTTGATAACTCATCATATCAAGAAGTGAGGAAGGCATAATGATGATAAAATTTCGCCAAAAGAATTTATGTAAAAATAGTTTATACATGTATGTCTCATAATCTTTGTGAACCATGCTTGTTACAACTTGCATATTGTGAAATGTCCACCTTTTTGGTACAGTATTAATAGTTATAGACGCCATACCAGTTATCTCATTCACCCCTACAGTTGGAAACTGGACTTGCCAAGTCTTTGATTTGGTAAGGTTCCACTGCGACTTTAGGGGTGAATGGGTTAACAAAGATAACACTGTTCAATGTGTGCAGTTTGTACTACCATTGTCTTTGTCCTCTTTACTCCCACCAGCATCTCTAATCACCTGTCACACTGCGAGAACGCCATCACACAAATCAACTGTAGTAAGAAAATGTGTTTCAGTAAGATATGTAAATATGTGTTTATAAAACAGCCTGTATATATATACGCAAAAGTTACATATGTTGGTGTGCAGATCAGTAAAGGCCAACTGCACTTGTGCATAATGTGGTCGACAAAACGCTTTATGTGAACAAGTACATATTTGCAAGTGTGCGTAGATATGTATGTAAATGTTAGGTGTGTGTGTATGTGTAGATGTTAGGTGTGTGTGTGTGTGTAGATGTTAGGTGTGTGTGTATGTAGATGTTAGATATGTCTGTAGATGTGTGTGTATGTGTAGATGTGTATGTAGATATTAGATGTGTGTGTATGTGTAGGCGTGTGAGAGTATAGGAATGTCTTTATGTGGGTATACACTGTATTTGTTCATCAGATGTACATATGTTTTTTGACCAGATTTATGGGTTTTTTACTCTCATTGAAACACCTTTTTGTGTTTTATCTTGACATGAATGTGCTCTTAATAAAACAATTGTAAAACTCATTCAAGCTTCCATTAAAATAAAGTTCCCAATAAGACGGGAGTTGAGGTTTTACCGTTGCTCTCTGCCTTAAATGCGTTTATTTTTACTCTGTTGTTACCTGTTAGTGATTGGGATCCTTTGATGGGGTCAAACTGCATTTGTTGAAGTTTTGGTTTTTGATTTCAGTGTATCACTGACATGTTTTTTAACTTTCCTGTTTTAGATTTGATCTCCACAAACTTCTTATAGTCCCAAGTATGTTCTTAATTAAATTGTTTCGAAAATCAATTTTTGGGATAAAATGTTATGAAAATCAATTTTAGAAAAAGAAAAATTGATTGATTCCAATTATTTTAGTGCTTGTTTTAACAATTTCTGAAAGTTTTCGCTTATCTGTCAATCAGATTTATTGTCAGTACTATCATTTCCATCTAAATTGAGTTCAATCTATTTTCAATGAAGTAATTTTTCTTTTATTGGACAAAAGTGTTGTAATATGATTGATGAGAGGATGAAAGTGTGGTCAAGTTCTGGAGCGTCTGTGTGGACGTCCAGGAGAGTTTGTGGTGTGTTCTGTAGCGTCTGTGTGGACGTCCAGGAGAGTTTGTGGTGTGTTCTGGAGCGTCTGTGTGGACGTCCAGGAGAGTTTGTGGTGTGTTCTGGAGCGTCTGTGTGGACGTCCAGGAGAGTTTGTGGTGTGTTCTGGAGCGTCTGTGTGGACGTCCAGGAGAGTTTGTGGTGTGTTCTGGAGCGTCTGTGTGGACGTCCAGGAGAGTTTGTGGTGTGTTCTGGAGCGTCTGTGTGGACGTCCAGGAGAGTTTGTGGTGTGTTCTGGAGCGTCTGTGTGGACGTCCAGGAGAGTTTGTGGTGTGTTCTGGAGCGTCTGTGTGGACGTCCAGGAGAGTTTGTGGTGTGTTCTGGAGCGTCTGTGTGGACGTCCAGGAGAGTTTGTGGTGTGTTCTGGAGCGTCTGTGTGGACGTCCAGGAGAGTTTGTGGTGTGTTCTGCAGCGTCTGTGTGGACGTCCAGGAGAGTTTGTGGTGTGTTAGATGTGCAACCAATACAATTCCATATTGATGACAATAAACATAAATTTGTTGACCACATTTATATCACCTTCAATAAAGATAAATTGAACCATTTACAATTATGTGTTTGTGCTGCTTTTTTGGGACAAAACAGTGAGGGGCATAACTCTGCTGCTTTTTGAGTTGAAATAATCTGTGGACATAACTCAATAAAGGGGGGCATAACTCTGCTGTTTTGTGGGATGACATGATGATGGGCTATCCTAACTCTGCTGTTTTGTGTGGTGACGCTATGCGGGGCTATCCTAACTCTGCTGTTTTGTGGGATGACACTATGAGGGGGCTATCCTAACTCTGCTGTTTTGTGGGATGACGCTATGAGGGGCTATCCTAACTCTGCTGTTTTGTGGGATGACACTATGAGGGGCTATCCTAACTCTGCTGTTTTGTGGGATGACACTATGAGGGGCTATCCTAACTCTGCTGTTTTGTGGGATGACACTATGAGGGGCTATCCTAACTCTGCTGTTTTGTGGGATGACACTATGAGGGGCTATCCTAACTCTGCTGTTTTGTGGGATGACACTATGAGGGGCTATCCTAACTCTGCTGTTTTGTGGGATGACACTATGAGGGGCTATCCTAACTCTGCTGTTTTGTGGGATGACACTATGAGGGGCTATCCTAACTCTGCTGTTTTGTGGGATGACACTATGAGGGGCTATCCTAACTCTGCTGTTTTGTGGGATGACACTATGAGGGGCTATCCTAACTCTGCTGTTTTGTGGGATGACACTATGAGGGGCTATCCTAACTCTGCTGTTTTGTGGGATGACACTATGAGGGGCTATCCTAACTCTGCTGTTTTGTGGGATGACACTATGAGGGGCTATCCTAACTCTGCTGTTTTGTGGGATGACACTATGAGGGGCTATCCTAACTCTGCTGTTTTGTGGGATGACACTATGAGGGGCTATCCTAACTCTGCTGTTTTGTGGGATGACACTATGAGGGGCTATCCTAACTCTGCTGTTTTGTGGGATGACACTATGAGGGGCTATCCTAACTCTGCTGTTTTGTGGGATGACACTATGAGGGGCTATCCTAACTCTGCTGTTTTGTGGGATGACACTATGAGGGGCTAT
Source organism: Mizuhopecten yessoensis (assembly GCF_002113885.1). NCBI lineage: Eukaryota > Metazoa > Mollusca > Bivalvia > Pectinida > Pectinidae > Mizuhopecten > Mizuhopecten yessoensis. The sequence continues at coordinate 661,421 of NW_018408440.1, forward strand.
CCTAACTCTGCTGTTTTGTGGGATGACACTATGAGGGGCTATCCTAACTCTGCTGTTTTGTGGGATGACACTATGAGGGGCTATCCTAACTCTGCTGTTTTGTGGGATGACACTATGAGGGGCTATCCTAACTCTGCTGTTTTGTGGGATGACACTATGAGGGGCTATCCTAACTCTGCTGTTTTGTGGGATGACACTATGAGGGGCTATCCTAACTCTGCTGTTTTGTGGGATGACACTATGAGGGGCTATCCTAACTCTGCTGTTTTGTGGGATGACACTATGAGGGGCTATCCTAACTCTGCTGTTTTGTGGGATGACACTATGAGGGGCTATCCTAACTCTGCTGTTTTGTGGGATGACACTATGAGGGGCTATCCTAACTCTGCTGTTTTGTGGGATGACACTATGAGGGGCTATCCTAACTCTGCTGTTTTGTGGGATGACACTATGAGGGGCTATCCTAACTCTGCTGTTTTGTGGGATGACACTATGAGGGGCTATCCTAACTCTGCTGTTTTGTGGGATGACACTATGAGGGGCTATCCTAACTCTGCTGTTTTGTGGGATGACACTATGAGGGGCTATCCTAACTCTGCTGTTTTGTGGGATGACACTATGAGGGGCTATCCTAACTCTGCTGTTTTGTGGGATGACACTATGAGGGGCTATCCTAACTCTGCTGTTTTGTGGGATGACACTATGAGGGGCTATCCTAACTCTGCTGTTTTGTGGGATGACACTATGAGGGGCTATCCTAACTCTGCTGTTTTGTGGGATGACACTATGAGGGGCTATCCTAACTCTGCTGTTTTGTGGGATGACACTATGAGGGGCTATCCTAACTCTGCTGTTTTGTGGGATGACACTATGAGGGGCTATCCTAACTCTGCTGTTTTGTGGGATGACACTATGAGGGGCTATCCTAACTCTGCTGTTTTGTGGGATGACACTATGAGGGGCTATCCTAACTCTGCTGTTTTGTGGGATGACACTATGAGGGGCTATCCTAACTCTGCTGTTTTGTGGGATGACACTATGAGGGGCTATCCTAACTCTGCTGTTTTGTGGGATGACACTATGAGGGGCTATCCTAACTCTGCTGTTTTGTGGGATGACACTATGAGGGGCTATCCTAACTCTGCTGTTTTGTGGGATGACACTATGAGGGGCTATCCTAACTCTGCTGTTTTGTGGGATGACACTATGAGGGGCTATCCTAACTCTGCTGTTTTGTGGGATGACACTATGAGGGGCTATCCTAACTCTGCTGTTTTGTGGGATGACACTATGAGGGGCTATCCTAACTCTGCTGTTTTGTGGGATGACACTATGAGGGGCTATCCTAACTCTGCTGTTTTGTGGGATGACACTATGAGGGGCTATCCTAACTCTGCTGTTTTGTGGGATGACACTATGAGGGGCTATCCTAACTCTGCTGTTTTGTGGGATGACACTATGAGGGGCTATCCTAACTCTGCTGTTTTGTGGGATGACACTATGAGGGGCTATCCTAACTCTGCTGTTTTGTGGGATGACACTATGAGGGGCTATCCTAACTCTGCTGTTTTGTGGGATGACACTATGAGGGGCTATCCTAACTCTGCTGTTTTGTGGGATGACACTATGAGGGGCTATCCTAACTCTGCTGTTTTGTGGGATGACACTATGAGGGGCTATCCTAACTCTGCTGTTTTGTGGGATGACACTATGAGGGGCTATCCTAACTCTGCTGTTTTGTGGGATGACACTATGAGGGGCTATCCTAACTCTGCTGTTTTGTGGGATGACACTATGAGGGGCTATCCTAACTCTGCTGTTTTGTGGGATGACACTATGAGGGGCTATCCTAACTCTGCTGTTTTGTGGGATGACACTATGAGGGGCTATCCTAACTCTGCTGTTTTGTGGGATGACACTATGAGGGGCTATCCTAACTCTGCTGTTTTGTGGGATGACACTATGAGGGGCTATCCTAACTCTGCTGTTTTGTGGGATGACACTATGAGGGGCTATCCTAACTCTGCTGTTTTGTGGGATGACACTATGAGGGGCTATCCTAACTCTGCTGTTTTGTGGGATGACACTATGAGGGGCTATCCTAACTCTGCTGTTTTGTGGGATGACACTATGAGGGGCTATCCTAACTCTGCTGTTTTGTGGGATGACACTATGAGGGGCTATCCTAACTCTGCTGTTTTGTGGGATGACACTATGAGGGGCTATCCTAACTCTGCTGTTTTGTGGGATGACACTATGAGGGGCTATCCTAACTCTGCTGTTTTGTGGGATGACACTATGAGGGGCTATCCTAACTCTGCTGTTTTGTGGGATGACACTATGAGGGGCTATCCTAACTCTGCTGTTTTGTGGGATGACACTATGAGGGGCTATCCTAACTCTGCTGTTTTGTGGGATGACACTATGAGGGGCTATCCTAACTCTGCTGTTTTGTGGGATGACACTATGAGGGGCTATCCTAACTCTGCTGTTTTGTGGGATGACACTATGAGGGGCTATCCTAACTGTGCTGTTTTGTGGGATGACACTATTAGGGGCTATCCTAACTGTGCTGTTTTGTGGGTTGATGCTATGAGGGGCTATCCTAACTCTGTGCTGTTTGTGGGATGACACTATGCGGGGCTATCCTAACTGTGCTGTTTTGTGGGATGACACTATGAGGGGCTATCATGTGAGAAGGGATAAAAAAACAATGCATGTTACAAAAGATGAGATGACAACTTGACATTTGCTAATAAACAGTGTTGTATATCCTTATTGCAGTCACTCTAGCATCTGTGAACCAGACCAGTATCTGTAAACATTTACGATGTTAAACTACCAAAGGTAAAGCAAAAAGTTTGTTATGCATGATCCATGCTAGGTACGTCGACCAATCAAGTAGCTTGTCAGAATGTTTGTCGTTCCAGATCTACATTTACAAAAAGTCTGCAGTATCCAGCCTGTTCATGTACCAATATTTAAATAGACCAAAGAGTGAATAAATACTTCACCCTCTACATAATACCATTACTGTCATATCTTAAAGTCCTACTTTACACGAAAATGTCCAGACTAACAAGGTTCCACTGTACACACAAAGTGTCTAGACTAGCAAGGTTTCACTGTACACACAAAGTGTCTAGACTAACAAGGTTCCACTTTACACACAAAGTGTCTCGACTTACAAGGTTCAACTGTACACAATGTGTCCAGACTAACAAAGTTCCACTGTACACAATGTGTCCAGACAAACAAGGTTCCATGTACACACAAAGTGTCTAGACTAACAAAGTTCCACTTTACACACGAACTGTCTCAACTCACAAGGTTCCACTGTACACACAAAGTGTCTCGACATACAAGGTTCAAATATACACAATGTGTCCAGACTAACAAAGTTCCACTGTACACAATGTGTCCAGACTAACAAGGTTCCATTGAACACACAAAGTGTCTAGACTAACAAAGTTCCACTGTACACACGAACTGTCTCAACTCACAAGGTTTCACTGTACACACAAAATGTCCAGACTAACAAGGTTCCACTGTACACACAAAGTGTCTAGACTAGCAAGGTTTCACTGTATACACAAAGTGTCTAGACTAACAAGGTTCCACTTTACACACAAAGTGTCTCGACTTACAAGGTTCAACTGTACACAATGTGTCCAGACTAACAAAGTTCCATTGTACACAATGTGTCCAGACAAACAAGGTTCCATGTACACACAAAGTGTCTAGACTAACAAAGTTCCACTGTACACACGAACTGTCTAAAATCACAAGGTTCCACTGTACACACAAAGTGTCTCGACTTACAAGGTTCAACTGTACACACAAAGTGGCTAGACTAACAAAGTTCCATTGTACCCAATGTGCCCAGCCAAACAAGGTTCCATGTACACACACAGTGTCTAGACTAACAAAGGTCCACTTTACACACGAACTGTCTCAACTCACAAGGTTTCACTGTACACACAAAGTGTCTAGACTAACAAGGTTCAACTGTACACACAAAGTGTCTAGACTAACAAGGTTCCACTGTACACACAAAGTGTCCAGACTAATAAGGTTCCACTTTACACACAAAGTGTCTAGACTAACAAGGTTCCACTGTACACAAAAAGTGTCTAGACTAACAAAGTTCCACTGTAACACAAAATGTCTAGACTAACAAAGTTCCACTGTACACACAATGTGTCCAGACTACCAAGGTTCCACTGTACACACAAAGTGTCTAGACTAACAAAGTTCCACTGTACACACAAAGTGTCTAGACTAACACTGTTCAACTGTACACAATGTGTCTAGACTACCAAGGTTCCACTGTACACACAATGTGTCCAGACTAACAAGGTTCCACTGTACACACAAAGTGTCTAGACTAACAAAGTGCCACTCTACACACAAAGTGTCCAGACTAACAAGGTTCCATTGAACACACAAAGTGTCTAGACTAACAAGGTTCAACTGTAAACACAACGTGTCTAGACTAACAAGGTTCCACTTTACACACAAAGTGTCCAGACTACCAAGGTTCCACTGTACACACAACGTGTCTAGACTGACAGCTGTACGCACGAAGAGTCTGCACTTACTGCTGTACGCATTAAATGTCTTGGCTAACAAAGTTTACCTGGCCACACTAAGTGTTTGTGCTTACAAAGTTCCACTTTAAACATAAAGTGTCCAAACCAGCCAACGAGATTCCACTACACGATGTCATGACTAACAAGGTTTCAATGTACAGACAAAATGGGCAGAACAAGGAGGTTCCATTTACCTGTGAAACATGTTTTTATTTAATCGGTACAGTTGCAACATGCAAACAATTTCAGAGAGACGCGAACGCAGCATTTAACCTTTTATAAATGTACGTGGACGACGTTGGTCTCCACCAATGCTGACAAATCTTTACTTGCGTTTCAATAAAGATCAAGCACCTGTTTCTAAGATATTTCTTTTACAAAAAAATCACAAACTGTGTACAATAGTGCACATGTCCTACTGTTTCTGAAACCAAAGCACGCAGTATAAGACGGTGCGTTTACAAAGAACACAAGTGTTGGATCTGATCAAATGTGTTTTGTGACACATTTTATAGCAGGGAGGGCTGTGAGACGATGCACCGTTACGTGGTAAAGCAATGCACAATAAAAATAGCCAATCTGCACTGTTAGAGAAAATAAACTGAAAAACAGCGACAATGGGAGCGAGTCGTATTTTACAGTTAGTGAATCTCAAATGTGTACGAGGTTAATATAGGCAACTAGAACAGCACATGTCAATAATAAAGAGACTCGAGAGTGGGGATGCCAGACCCAAGGTACGTTAAGAACAAGGATTCCTGCTGGCGTTACAAAACAAGCTGTAATGGTGTTACGTCGTAAAACACACGTATCTGGCTCCCAACCACGCACACACCGGCACATAGAAAAAATAAAGTCACTCACAAATGCAATTTAATGATAGAAACGTTTTATTTTAAAACTCAGCTATTTAAAGAAATACAACAGTTAACACATAGCCAACATCCCAATGAGCTACTGCCACATTGTTTTTCCTCTGAATTGCCAGTAAGGATACTTACTATAAATGTATTCCCTGACAAAATACATATCCACCCATCGTTAGTTTCGCCTTTCACCATGAAAATCTAATACGAGTATATGAATAACTGTAGTCATATGTATAAGTGGAGAGTACCGAAAAAGGATCACCAATACCTCAGTATTCATTCATTGAAAATTCAGAGTATGAATTACAAAGGTACATTCATTTACAAACGAAAATACACCCAGAACGTGGGATATTTACAGAACATTCTGACGTCATGAATTAGCGTTTCAATTTTTGTGTCAATTTCAATATCTTTCGCTTCAATTACACAAAATTTTGCTTGCATATTAACGTCTGACAACGATTTTTGAATGTCTATAAATACAAATACATCTTTTGTGTGAGTTAATTCCCAATGTTCAACGAGGCCTGCAGGCACCATTTTCAAACGGCGTAATAAAAGTCATTTTCTTCAGCCATTTGAATTACCTACACATTCTGACGCTATACCATTGTAAAAAGTGAACTGTTGACATAAGGTTTAATGTAAGTGTGCGATATGGTCCCATCGTCTCCGTATAACTACAAATGTTCAATACCGACGAAAAGCCCTTAACTATTTAGGGCTAAAAGATTTCCGTGTGGACGGCAACATCTTAACTTACCCATCGCACGTCTATGACGTTCCCCTCTGATTAGAAATCAATAACCGGTTTTAGTATTATTCTCTTATTCAACACTAAAATTCACATAAAATTTCTCTTCGTTATTATGTTGAATTGTTTTGTTTTTTCCTGATGAGGTGATATGAAATAACATGGATACACATCAAGCAATGGTTATCCGCTAGTTTTATGGTCGAAGGGAAGCAACTCTAAAACAATCGTAAAAAGTCTGCTGAGTAAAGGCTTGGTAATAGAAACTTATGAACAGATGTACAATTGTGAAATAGTAACTTACCATTTTTTTCATTTATATCTTTATGAGTACTTACGATTCATTTGCTTATAAGTAATTATGTAAAATCGTATCATTCATCTTAACATTTTTGATGGTACGAAATATAGTATAAAAAAAGTATTTAGAATTGACTTAATAGATTGACTTAACGGATTCTTATAATGCATGTCCTTTGCTATGGTTGAAAAACATTTTCATTCCCCATAAGAGACAATACTTGTTAAAAAGGAGATATGAAATATAAAAACTAAAAATTTGTCAACAATGCAGTGAAACCTGATAAAACACAATAAAATCACCTCAATCAGGAAAAATATTGCCGAAGTGAACACCTCTGCTGACTTTGACATCTCTGTCATGACTGCTGACATTTCATTTGATGGGGAACCATTGACAAAGCTCTCACCAACAACCCAGGACGAGTTGCGCAACATTATCATGACCTCGCAATCGAAGTCCTGTGAGCTTGATCCACTGCCTACAGACCTTATAAAGCAATGTCTTGAGGCACTGCTTCCGTTGATTACCGCAATCATGAACAAATCATTGGCTGAGTCAAAGGTTCCATTATGTTTCAAAAAGGCACATGTCAGACCATTGTAAAAGAAGCCAGGAATGGACAAGGAGGAGTTGAAAAACTACCGCCCAGTTTAAAATCTCCCTTTTCTGCCTAAGATCTTGGAGACGGTTGTATCCTGGCGTTTAGAGATTCATCTCCATGCAAACAGTCTCCATGACAACATGCAATCGGCCTACCGCATGGGACACTCTACTGAGACGGCCCTCCTACGTGTACATAATGATATAGCTTCTGCATTGGATAACAAGTGCAGAACGGTGCTTGCCATGCTGGACTTGTCAGCTGCATTTGACGTTAGGACCACGAAAATATTGTATTAACTCCAACCCGATTGGAGAGATTTGTCATCGCCATAGGCTTCGCGATCATTGCTATGCCGATGACACACATATTTACATGGTCATCAAACCACAGGACAGTTGGAATACAGTCTCAGAAAGTCTGGAAGCTTGTCTGACAGCTATCAGTATATGGATGAACGCCAACATGTTTAACCTCAATCAAGACGGAACTTATCGTCTTTTCCCCAAAGTGTCAGCAAACAATTGCTCTCCAGCTCAAGGTCGGTGCCAGAACTATCGACACTGTTCCAGCTGTTAAAAACCTTGGGGTATACTTTGATAGTTCACTGAACATGGAGACACAGGTGAACGCTATTGCCAAATCCTGTTACTACCAGATCAGGAACATCAGCTGTATTCGGAAATATAACTGCAGATGCATGCAAAATTTTGGTGCATTTACTTGTTACCTCTCGGTTGGAATATGGTAACGCCCTGCTCTGTGGTATATCTGACAAACTAACTAGTCGTCTGCAGAGGGTCCATAACACTGCAGCACGGCTAGTTACTCGTACTCGAAATAGAGAGCACATCACACATGTGCTTTATTCGTTGCACTGGTTACCTATACGATACAGGTCGCAGTACAAAATTCTGGTGTACACATTTAAGGCACTGAATGGAACAGCTCCTCGGTACCTACAGGAGCTTGTTACCCTGTATCAGCTGTCACGATCACTGCGGTCGGAGTCAGAATCCTTGTTGTGTGTCCCAAAATATCGTACTGTGACCTACGGAAACAGATGCTTTGGGAGGGTTTCGGCTACGTTGCGGAATAGCTTACCATCTGCTATTAGAAAGTCAAATACCCTTGCCAAGTTCAAGAGGGACATCAAAACTCACCTCTTTACGTCTGCATTTTAGAATCTTTACAAAGACATCCTGTAAATACCACCCTTTTATTTGTTCAATTATGTGCACATTGCTTGCTTAAATGTATAAAAGTGATTGTAAGCCTTTGTTTTTTGTTTTCACAATTATAACCATTACTATTATCCATATGTTGTAAAGCGCTTTAGAGTAATTTTACAAATTATATAGGGTGCTATATAAATGTTGTATATTATTATTATTATTATAAAAACAGAACAACACAGTGATACCTGTATAAACAGAACAACACAGTGATACCTGTCTAAACAGAACACCACAGTGACACCTGTCTAAACAGAACACCACAGTGATACCTGTATAAACTGAACATCACATTGATACCTGTCTAAACAGCACACCACAGTGACACCTGTCTAAACAGAACAATACAGTGACACCTGTCAAAACAGAACATAACATTGATACCTGTTTAAACAGAACATCACAGTGACACCTGTCTAAACATAACACCACAGTGACACATGTCTAATCAGAACACCACAGTGCTACCTGTCTAAACAGAACATCACAGTGATACCTGTCTAAACAGAACACCACAGTGACACCTGTCGAAACAGAACATCAGTGATACCTGTCTAAATAGAACATCAGTGATACTTGTCTAAACAGAACACGAGAGTGACACCTGTTTAAACAGAACATCATAGTGATATCTGTCTAAACAGAACATCACAGTGATACCTGTCTAAACAGAACACCACAGTGACACCTGTCTAAACAGAACATCACAGTGATACATGTCTATACAGAACATAACATTGATAACTGTCTAAACAGAACAACACATTGATACTTGTCTAAACAGAACACGAGAGTGACACCTGTTGAAACAGAACATCAGTGATACCTGTCTAAACAGAACACCACAGTGACACCTGTCTGATCAGAACACCACAGAGACACCTGTCTGAACAGAACACCAGTGATATATGTCTAAACAGAACACCAGTGATATCTGTCTAAACAGAACAACACAGTAATACCAGTCTAAACAGAATACCAGTTTATAATGAACACCTTTCTGATAGATGTGTAAATAGAGTGGCATCATTATTTACAACTTTTTATCACCATGGCCAAAAGATATCAGCAGAAAAATTTGTTGGAATTCTATCCATTATTTTGGAAGAAAGGAGATATTGTTTAGTGAGACGTTTACAGAAGGACGATGACATATGGATGTTTGTTTGTTAGTATGAGTGGTTTGATTTTCACTTCACTACTGAGTAGTTCGGTTATTCAGCAAACGACTAGACAGACAGAAGGATGTGCTCACCAGCAAACGACTAGACGACAGAAGGATGTGCTCACCTTGGTATTTTGTTCCAGTCGAGCTAACAAGGAAAAGTATTGTAAGCAGTCCCATTATCCCCCGACTCTGGAAATCTTTGCCATCAAAATAAACAAAGGGCCGTAACTCCGACTAAGTGGGGAACAAGACCCTTTTTCAGGTAGGGCCCCTGCCAAGAGGTAGTGCCATACAAGATATAGCAAATGTATGCAACAGATAATATAAGATATGCCCGGGACAAAGCGATGCACTATGAATAAATGGTCATAGCTCTATTCATTTTGGGTAAATAATTGTATTACAATATGCGACACTTCACCACCTCAGATAGTATACATATGTATATATATATTCACATACAAAATTTGACAATGTTGTGTAACAAGTACATGAGATATTCACAAGACAATGTGATCCACTAACTTATTGTGCCTACCATTCGTACGGACGGGTCCCTAATAATCAACAAGGATATCTTGACAGTAATCAGCTAGTTAGCAACTTTATGTTTTGGCACAATAAGTCCTTCTGAGGACTGTATTACATTATATTCTGCTACCTAAGTCCTTCTGAGGACTGTATTACATTATATACTGGACAGATACTCTCTAGACACCGATTACATCCCAGCGAGAACCACCAAGCCAAAAGCTGTGAGTACATCAGCCGGTTCACGATACTAATGGTTATAACAATAAAATACTCACAAAATCCTTTTATTGTGTCGCCTGCAACGCAAGGAGACGTATGGGTATTACTTTATCAGTGTGGTCGTCCAAAACAAGGTTTCCGTGCGATAACCGAGTTCTTTTGGGTTGATTGAACTCAAAACTTAAAAAAATATTGCATACCAAAATAGCTGGAACAAGTTCACATTACAGAAGTTTACATGGAATGTTGGTGGAGTAATGCCCCTTTATTGCCAAATAAGGGCATTGCATAGTAAATGGAAGAACTTTTATTTTTATTTTTTAATGAATTTTAATGAAGTTTTGTACGGTAATGCTAGAAGCAATAATGTTCAACATAAATTACGAATTTTACTGTCAAGTTTTAACTTTTTGCATTTTGGCATATACCACTTAATATATTAACGCTGTTCATTGGTTTTGCCTTTATTTTTTGCTTGTTTACATGATAGCTCAAGCCAAAGCACTTTTTTCCACTAAAAACACTGAGCAGGCGACACATCCACTCCTGCTGAATTCTTGTTACTATGCAGAGGGACAACCATTCTTCTATTGCGTTCAGTTTGAATTACCAAATATTTCGAGAGAAACATGAACAGTTCAGCCTATCACTCCAGTTGCATCATCCTTTCTATATCACTCCTTCGGCTTCCTCAGCGAATTCCTACCGGAATGAACTCGACACACTAAACTTATACTACAGATTTTGTGGGTCTGGTTTAGTCAGCGACTGAAACTGCAACAGATTTTGGTGGCCCGTTTTTTTTTCTATATATGTAGAATGCTTGTTTTGTATGATTTTTTTTCATCCCAATTCTTCTAAAAAAATATCTTTTTACGGGTCTTCAGAAAAAAGTGTGACCAACTGGCGATTCAGAAACGCAGTCTGAATTCGAATCTGGGGATAAATCATTAACTATTTCTTGAGATTTTAGGTTTTGTGCTCAAATCCAAATCTGCACAAATTAGCACCCAGTAAAATTACCTGTTATAAAGTTTTGACTTCAACTGAATACAAAATATTTCCCCATGTCATCCAGAGGGCAATACAAAACACAGATAACAAAACAAGTTATATTACATCAGCAATATTTTAATAATAAAAACTTGGCACAGAGTTACCAAGCATCAAAATGATTAAGATTATTCAAAGCTAGAGGACAACAACGTGTCGGCCCTACATTATAATAGTTATAGTATTTACAGGAATCTCATTAGCTCTGTGTACAGATGTAACTTGGAAAGCTACTGGAATCATCTGTGTTTCTGTAGACAGTTGTAATATATAAAACCAGATTACTGACACTACACTCAAATGCTTGTTAATCATTTCCTTAAAAAATCATTTCATCATTACAGTAATTTAAATCACCCAAACCATGCTCACATGAAAAAGACTAAACATCGCAGTCTGTAACCAAGGAATCGGACTGCTATTTAAGTCAGTGCTGTAACGTAGGAGGTAAATGTAGACTTTTTTCTTAGTGGATATATTTGGTTGATGTCAGATGTTATGTTGAATTTTTCGCCATGAAATCAGGAAAAATAAGGTCATAAACCTTTTCCTGACAAGTGGTTCCAACAGTTTTTACCAATTGTCTTATTAAAGTGTAGTTATCTGACAGTGTGGTGCGATATTTTAGGAAGGTTATTGAAATGTTTTTGGAGTATTGGGGAGCAATGTAAGGTGTGTCCTTATCTGTACAGGTAACAGAATTCAGATCAAACACCTGTTCAATATAAATAAGATTAAACATGTTTACAAAGAACTCAAGTTGATCCGAGCAACCCAAGGTGACCTGAGAAATGAGGGTTTTATTTTCATGAGACAAATACCTAGTCCAGGAATAAGAATCAGACTCTGTAACATCAAATTGTGGTAGACATGCGTTACGCTATATGGCCTCCCTAAACACACCAGAGAGGGCTTAGTTAGTTGTTAGAACTTGGGTCCAATCCCTTTGACTGTTTAATGTCAATAACATATGTTTGAATGAATACACACCAGTATGTATGTCTCCTGATGAATTTCTTACTCAACACTTCAAAATAAAATCTTTATGACATTTGGAAAGTGTGACATATTCCTTGTAAAACTCCATTCAATAATGTTTTGGTTTGAGAAGGGTAAGCAGCATAGCTGTTTAAAATAAAACAAAATTTTCTACTTGTTTATATTCTCAATTTCTCTAACTCAGGTAAACCAACAACACCCTCATTACAGTCTTGTAAAGCGATGTAATTACTACCATTTGTGTTCAAACTACAGTTAAATTAAGATAAATGGTAGTAAATAAATATGTCAACAAAAAATCACATAATATTAGACTGCATATATATAATAACAGTAGATACATATATTGTTTACACCTTTATACATAGACTATATTATGTAGTTGGGCTCGATAAAAGGGAACCTTAAATCAAATTGGTAAATTATTCACTCTTAATAACAGAAAGAGGAATACCTGGTAGATATCTGTATCAGTTACCATGGTAACAATTTATGTTACCTGTACTGTAATCATGGTAACTGTGTGACATCACCAGTTACCGTGGCAACTATGTATGTGGTACCTAGGTATATATATAGCAGATCCTATGGTAACTGCATTACCTGCAGTAGTTCCCACGGCATTTACCTTTACACCAGTTACCATGGTTACCTGCTATGTAACCATGACTATGTTTGTTGATGTCTATGGCAGTGAAATACCCAGGAGGATTTCCAGATTTGTTTTTTGTTGTCTGTATATCAGGATTTAGAATGGATCAAGTTTCAAATATACCTCTCTCATCCTTACAAATGTCTGGGTCAAGTTTTAGATTCAGTGTTGAATGGTTGCTCAGATTTTACACATCTTTCACAGGACAAAGATTTATAGGAAAAAAATATCAGCCAAAAAGTAAATGCATTATAAAGAAACTAAAACTAGTGCATTGTTAACTTTCCTGTCAAATTTACTAATGAGGGTGTTAAAAGTTTCTGGGCAAATTTGTATATGGGAATACAGTACTCTCCTGACAAAATGGTCCAGGAGGTTGCACATTTCCTGTGAAACTTACCTAGGAGGATGTAGAGATTTGCCCAATGGTTTGTGATTGTCTACTATTATTCCACACATACACAAAACTACATAATTGATCCGTTCAGCATGCAGAGGAATTTTTTTATCGGAATACTGTGGACTTGCTCCTTGATAGATAATTACACAACGCTTGGGACCAAGAATCAACATTAACAACGGAACGCTTCATTAGCGGTGTACTTCAATACAATCTTAATCTGTCAAACGTTTTATTTTTTTTATTTTTTTTTACGCTTTACCTGTATACATGTACGATACACTCGATTCTAAACATATCCCATTTTGAAACAGAGCAAAGTGAATATGTATATTCCAAATAATATTGAATTTTAGAGCATGCAGATATTGTTTTGTTTTATTCTTCCATGCACACAATTTTACCCATTAAAAAGATCCCCAAGGGAGTGAACTAGTGATCGTCTAGTCCTCTGAGCTATAGAGTGTTAGTATTTGTATATGTCATGTGCTGTCTGATCCTCGCTCAGACCACACAGTAAAGCTGTGTCATCTGATCCGTGATTTCCCACTTGTTCAGACCACACACATGAAAGAAATGGTCACCAGCACAAGAATGTTGCGTTTGATAATAATTAAGCCTTTGACCTATGACCCCCACCCAGGGCGTGAGATCACTGTGACTGGATTCGGTTCTGGAGAAATCCTTTAAGTTCCTTCCTCAAGTCTTCCTGCTTCTTATCAGCGATCTGGTCTACTGCTCGTAGGCCATATACAATGTCCCTGGTTTTCCCAAAGTAAATTTCATTTAATGTGTGTCTAATTTTGTTCTCCATCTCCTGGAAAAGAAATATTGAAAGTTTCAGTCAATTCATTTCAATTGAGATAGAATAAATTATGACCTAGAAAACATACATATGCCCTGGTCCCTTGTTGATTGAATAGAGATAAATTCACAGTCTAACCAAACCAACGTCCTAAAATATAGGTAACCGTGACTAGGCAGATGGGAAATGAGAGAGAAGAGGAGGTAGATTGTCAGATATGTGCCATTAAGGAGGATAGGGGGAGGAAAACAGCAAAGAGAAAGGATGGAAGAAGGGAGAGACTCAGAGAGACATCAAATGAATAGGAAGACAGAAACATTTTTAGGCAGAGACAGAGAGACACACATAGAAGTGAGGGAGAAAGACAAGATTGGTTTGGTTTAATTTTGTTTAACATCCTATAAACAGCTAAGGTAATTTAAGGACGTGCCTCCATGTGTAGTGTATGGGTGCTTGCGTGTGTGTATGCAGGAGACAGGATATGTTTTGGTGTGCTTGCCTCCTTGTGATAGCACGGATCTGATGCTGACTTTATAGTGCTATCTCACTGAAATGCCATGCCGAAAGCACCAAGCACAGCATTCCGCCCGATCACATTAAACTGACAACGGGTGAACCAGTTGTTGCATTCCCCTTAATGCTGAACGTTAAGCAGGGAATAACAGTTACAATTTATAAGGACTTTGGTATGTCCCGGCCTGGGGACAGAACCCATTGCATTCCTCACCTGGGCGAATGCTTAACATTCAAGCCAAAAGTGAGGTGTTGCAAAGCAAGGCACTAGGAAATAAAAGGTAGATAGAAGTAAAAAGAAAGATGAAGATCCCGAATATTGTAATGGGCGCAGCAGATTTATTTTGGTTGCTTTTGTGTCCCCAAATAGAGGGCACCAAAGCAAATCCCCAATTCTGCAGGGGTTCCCCCATTAGTTGCCTCCTACAGATACCTGCAGCAGGTGTATTCTTTTCCTGATCCCACACCTGCAGGGGTGAGAAAGACAGAAGGTGACGATACATAGAGTGTGAGGACACAGACATGAAAGAAGGACCAGGGAATCGAGAAGAATGAAGAAAATTGAAGTTACTTACCTCCACCATCCTGCCAATGTTATATATGTGTGGTGTGTTTTCACTAACGGGACAATCCTGCTCTATCTGACGTGTGAGACTACCGCCGAGGTTCATGACTCCTGAATTCTCCTTGGAAGTCTGCAGCCACAACATTGCTGTAGATGTAAGTTTGTACTGAGCACTCCGTCCACTAGATCGTTCCTGTAAAACAACATCCCCTGATAATCAAACTATAATTTGCGAAAAAAGGGTCATTGTTGCTACCTTAGTGTAAACTTTATACTTCAGGCTAATACACAAAACTCCTCCTTACTACCGTTCGACCAACTGTTAATTGCAAGGGTCATTTTCCGGGTAAACTGGAATTCACATAATTTTTTTGTAAGTATATTTTGAGTAAATTACCTCTCATTAACATATTTCCATAATCTGTAAGTTCAGGCTTAACTGTAATTGATAAAAATCTGTCGTCAGTGTCTTATCTGGACCTTTATCATGTCAGTATCTTACCTGGACCTCAATCATGTCAGTTTCTTACCTGAACCTCAATCATGTCAGTATCTTACCTGAACCTCAATCATGTCAGTGTCTTACCTGGACCTCAATCATGTCAGTTTCTTACCTGAACCTCAATCATGTCAGTGTCTTACCTGGACCTCAATCATGTCAGTATCTTACCTGAACCTCAATCATGTCAGTGTCTTACCTGGACCTCAATCATGTCAGTATCTTACCTGGACCTCAATCATGTCAGTGTCTTACCTGAACCTCAATCATGTCAGTATCTTACCTGGACCTCAATCATGTCAGTATCTTACCTGAACCTCAATCATGTCAGTGTCTTACCTGGACCTCAATCATGTCAGTATCTTACCTGGACCTCTATCACATGTAGCGAGTCCCAGCAGCCTTTTATGTTTTTGGACCCATCACCAGCCTTCTTTATGAGTATAGCACCAGCAAATCCGTGATCAAGGTCCCACAGGTAGACAGAGGACACTCCGCCCTCAAAATACCTGTCAATGGAATGTACCATAAACAGCTTGATGCTAGATAATTTTTACTTCCATACATCTGCAATAAAATTTAGCTTACACTTCTTTCTCAAAGAAATCTTTTTTTTTTAAACTTGCACCTATTTTCCATTTTGTATGACTTAAATGAGTGGCATAAACATTTATTTTTAGTACATCAACAAAATGAAAAGCCAATATATTTCAACAAAATCTAACAGAAATTATCTTGTAATTTCAGTGAATTAAAAGATGTAATAACTTGATTTATGAATTTACTAAGCACATGTGTGAATGACATATTCAAACAGCTGTCACATATAAAAGTCATCAGAACCACTTGTTCCATACTCCATTACTACATTAGATTTTATTGTCAGGAGATTATTTAAATAGATAACAAATGTTGGTGTTGCTGACTAAAAAGGACCATCTTGTGAATCATGAAGCTTTAATTTTTTCTTTCTTCCTAATATGGTAAAAAGTCTGACAACTGTTCTTATGGGCCCTACATTTCTCTGTATTGGTCAAATGCGTTATTGGCGTCCACTTCTAGTTTCCGTAATTTGTCTGATGGCATGGTTCCATCCTGAAGGGGAGGGTCATAAGTGTTACTCCACGGAGACCTAAAATAGAACACATAGTTTCAAAGTGGTGTCCAAATGAGTACATAAGCAGCCATTTCTCATATAGGTGAGCTTACTATGCATAGTATATATATAACCAACATTCAATAAACAATTTATATACAATACTATACTTGTACATGTGTACTACCTGTACAAGTGTATTACATGTACAAGTGTACTACCTGTGCAAGTGTACTACCTGTACAAGTGTATTACCTGTTAAAGTGTACTACCTGTACAAGTGTACTACCTGTACACGTTTACTACATGAACAAGTGTACTACCTGTACAAGTGTACGACATGTACAAGTGTACTACCTGTACAAGTGTACCACAATGTACCTGTACTACATGTACCAACTGTACAAGTGTACTACCTGTACTACATGTACTACATGTACAAGTGTACTACCTGTACAAGTGTACTACCTGTGCAAGTGTACTACCTGTACAAGTGTATTACCTGTTAAAGTGTACTACCTGTACAAGTGTACTACCTGTACACGTTTACTACATGAACAAGTGTACTACCTGTACAAGTGTACGACATGTACAAGTGTACTTCCTGTACAAGTGTACCACAATGTACCTGTACTACATGTACCAACTATACAAGTGTCCTACCTGTACTACATGTACTACCTGTACAAGTGTACTATCTGTTAAAGTGTACTACATGAACAAGTGTACTACCTGTACAAGTGTACGACATGTACAAGTGTACTTCCTGTACAAGTGTACCACAATGTACCTGTACTACATGTACCAACTATACAAGTGTCCTACCTGTACTACATGTACTACCTGTACAAGTGTACTATCTGTTAAAGTGTACTACATGAACAAGTGTACTACCTGTACAAGTGTACGACATGTACAAGTGTACTACCTGTACAAGTGTACCACAATGGACCTGTACTACATGTACCAACTGTACAAGTGTACTACATGTACTACATGTACTACCTGTATAAGTGTACTACCTGTACAAATGTACTACCTGTGCAAGTGTACTACCTGTAAAAGTGTACTACCTGTGCAAGTGTACTACCTGTACAAGTGTATTACATGTACAAGTGTACTACCTGTGCAAGTGTATTACCTGTACAAGTGTACTATCTGTACAAGTGTACTGTGTACTACCTGTACTACATGTACTATCTGTAAAAGTGTACTACCTGGACAAGTGTACTACATGTACAAGTGTATTACATGTACTACATGTACTACCTGTACAAGTGTACTACCTGTACACGTTTACTACATGAACAAGTGTACTACCTGTACAAGTGTACGACATGTACAAGTGTACTACCTGTACAAGTGTACCACAATGGACCTGTACTACATGTACCAACTGTACAAGTGTACTACATGTACTACATGTACTACCTGTATAAGTGTACTACCTGTACAAATGTACTACCTGTGCAAGTGTACTGCCTGTAAAAGTGTACTACCTGTGCAAGTGTACTACCTGTGCAAGTGTACTACCTGTACAAGTGTATTTCCTGTTAAAGTGTACTACATGTACAAGTGTACTACCTGTACAAGTGTATTACATGTACAAGTGTACTACCGGTGCAAGTGTATTACCTGTACAAGTGTACTATCTGTACAAGTGTACTGTGTACTACCTGTACTACATGTACTATCTGTAAAAGTGTTCTACCTGTACAAGTGTACTACATGTACAAGTGTACTACCTGTGCAAGTGTATTACCTGTACACGTGTACTACCTGTACAAGTGTACTACCTGTACACGTTTACTACATGAACAAGTGTACTACCTGTACAAGTGTACGACATGTACAAGTGTACTTCCTGTACAAGTGTACCACAATGTACCTGTACTAAATGTCCCAAATGTACAAGTGTACTACCTGTACTACATGTACTACATGTACAAGTGTACTACCTGTACAAGTGTCCTACCTGTGCAAGTGTACTACCTGTGCAAGTGTACTACCTGTGCAAGTGTACTACCTGTACAAGTGTATTTCCTGTTAAAGTGTACTACATGTACAAGTGTACTACCTGTACAAGTGTATTACATGTACAAGTGTACTACCTGTGCAAGTGTATTACCTGTACAAGTGTACTATCTGTACAAGTGTACTACCTGTACAAGTGTACTACCTGTACAAGTGTATCACATGTATAAGTTTACTACCTGTATAAATGAATTACTTGAATGAGTGTATTGCATGTACAAGCATACTATGTATCTGTATAAATGTATTACATGTATGAGGGTATAACCTGTACAAGTTTACTACCTGTATAAATGTATAACTTGTACAAATGTATTACTTGTATGAGTGTATTACTTTTACAAATGTATTACTTGTATGAGTGTATTACATGTACAAGTTTATTACTTGTATAAGTGTATTACTTGTATGAGTGTATTACACGTACAAGTGTACTATGTACCTGCATGAGTGTATTACTTGTATGAGTGTATTACAGGTACAAGTTTATTACCTGTATAAGTATATTACTTGTATGAGTGTATTACACGTACAAGTGTAATATGTACTTGTATAAGTTTATTACTTGTATGAGTGTATTACACGTACAAGTGTACTATGTACCTGCATGGGTGTATTACTTGTATGAGTGTATTACACGTTCAAGTTTATTACCTGTATAAGTGTATTACTTGTATGAGTGTATTACATGTACAAGTGTACTATGTACCTGTATGAATGTATTACTTGTATGAGTGTATTACAGGTACAAGTTTATCACCTGTATAAGTTTATTACTTGTATGAGTGTATTACAGGTTCAAGTTTATTACCTGTATAAGAGTATTACTTGTATGAGTGTATTACACGTACAAGTGTACTATGTACCTGTATGAGTATATTACTTGTATGAGTGTATTACAGGTACAAGTTTATTACCTGTATAAGTGTATTACAGGTACAAGTTTATCACCTATATAAGTGTATTACTTGTATGAGTGTATTACAGGTACAAGTTTATTACCTGTATATGTGTATTACTTGTATGAGTGTTTTACCTGCAAAAGTGTTGCAAGGTCAATGAAAGGTGGGGTTTTTGGTTTGGTATTGATGTATTTGGTAAAAGATTTAAACGAGAACTTGAGGCTTCTCAAACAATGGAAACATTCACTTCAGCAGCAGTGGTTTCCCTACTGAGGACAGTAAGATACCATCCCTCAAATGGGTTTGTCCAACACCGTCTTAGAACCTTTTTTTTTGAACTACAAATTCTCACTAGTGCATGGTAAAACAGTACCCTGTATTGTACTGTCTTCAGTTGCTTTACTGTGTACAAAACCGAAAGACAAATAGAGTGGAACAACTGCACAAAGGTATACTGTTTAACCCATACTACAGTGAATTACTTGTGTACAAGTTTATTATATGATGTAAAAGTGTACAGCAAACTGTACAAGTCTCTTATCTTTGCCTGGACAAGTATATTACATTTACCTGTGCAAATATATTATGTTTACTGTACAAGTACATGTATATCATGTTAACATACATGTACAAGTATATTATGTTTACCTGTACTGTACAAGAATATTACATTTACCTGTACAAATAAATTACGTTTACCTGTACAAATAAATTACGTTCACCTGTACAAATATATTACGTTTACCTGTACAAATATATTACGTTCACTTGTACAAATATATTACATTGACCTGTACAAATATATTACGTTCACCTGTACAAATATATTACATTTACCTGTCCAAATATATTACTTTCACCTGTACAAATATATTACGGTCACCTGTACAAATATATTACGTTCACCTGTACAAATATATTACGTTGACATGTACAAATATATTACAATCACCTGTACAAATATATTACATTCACCTGTACAAATATATTATGTTCACCTGTACAAATATTTTATGTTTACCTGTACAAATATATTACGTTCACCTGTACAAATATATTATGTTTACCTGTACGAGTCTCCGTCTCTGTTATAATCACACAAGAGGTAGTCTTTGCCCACCGTTTTGTCTCTAGCAATCTTCAGGGGTTGGTCCACGGAGGAGAGTAGGTCTTCACATAGACTAGGTACCTATGAACAGATGCAACAAGGAAATACATTTTTCTCATAATAAATTAATGTTTCACTAAAATTTGCAAGCATAGAACTGTATTAATTAAAAATAACAGATATAACCTTTTTGCTTTTGTCTTCATATATTAAACACAACTTTGCTGGTTAATATCCAATTTGATTGGCATTATCTGCAGAATTGCTAAGATTATTTTAAAAAGCATATCAGTCTTACTGTTTCTGGATTAAGTTTTTCATATTAAACCTGTCAGTAAATATATTTTGGTTACATTTGTATGTGTAATGCATACTTATATGTATCTTTTTATTTTGTCTCGAATCATTCACATAAAACAGTTGAAAATGTGTAAAGTATGAATCATTTAATACAGAACTCCTAGAGACAGCAATAATACACCATACACTACATATGTACTGGTACAGTAAAATACATTGTATCATCATGCTCAAACTTGTCACAGTGAAATAGTGTAATACCTTTACAATGTATATCAAAAAGCTCAATGGTTCTACATAATCTTTATATGTCTCCAGTGTTGAAAAATGTGGCACTCATGCAGTTTCACTACAAAAGCAACACAACCTTCACCAAAAATACTGCTATATATATACTTACCAAGTCAATGAGGT
The DNA here is from genome assembly GCF_002113885.1 of Mizuhopecten yessoensis. Classification (NCBI taxonomy): domain Eukaryota; kingdom Metazoa; phylum Mollusca; class Bivalvia; order Pectinida; family Pectinidae; genus Mizuhopecten; species Mizuhopecten yessoensis. Next base: position 683,040 of record NW_018408440.1, read on the forward strand.
CTGTTAAGTTTTTCTCTATCTGTTGGGGAGGCAAACGCCTCATCAAATCCAACGCACAATCAAGCTGTTGATCTGTCTGTAAATGGAGACACCGATTTTTAAATAAAAAATTCAAAATGCAAAGCCTACAATTATTGTCAAAAGATAAATGAAGCCTTATAAGGAACGCCACTGTCAACATGATTACTGCCTAGGACAGTTCTGTCATATTAAATCTAGATAAGTTTTCCTTTTCTTTCAATAATTTTAGCCAATAGGGATGTTAACAATTCTTTTAAGTAATTATAAACGAGCGCCGAGTCAATGAATGCAAAAACTATGTACTTGCTTACACTGAAATTATACATGGCCTGTTTCTGTTGATTGCAACATACTGAACTACAAACTACAAAAATGATTAAAGTAACCCTCACATCAATGGGTTAGCCAACTTTTTATTTTCCAATACACGTGTGACATATTTTATTGTAAGCCTGTGTGATATCACATACCAATATATCTGTGATATGTTTTACGTAATTTTGTTATTGGATACAGGATGCAAGAGTGTGTTGTTTTCTTTTTTTTGTTTTTTGTTTTAAAGATAATACAATGTTTTATTACCTGTGATATGTTACTTAATTTCTTATTTATGTACGTGTATGTCATATCCATGTTGTAAATATTGTACATTTTATGTCGACCACATGTGAGACGAGTCATTGACTCAATGTGTTATCAAATTTAAATAAAGTCTATTATTATTATCAAAGGTTAAATCTCTAATTGTACATTGTATGAATTTTAGGCATGTACTGGGTAATTTTAAAACATGGACCTGGTACTGTATTTCAAGTTTTAGGTGATTTTTTTTAACTTTTGATTCACCATAAATTTTATAAATGAGAATAGAGTGCCAACGACAATGATTGATTATGACTCTAATGCTATTACTGAATAATCTAGTTTGTAAAAGTTAAGTACAACTAACTATATATATTATAACAGTAATATCACAGCAGCATGAGGAAGGAAAGGAACTATACTGTACACGAGAGGTACTAATCACACACCAACATAACACAACAACAGTGTAGTTATATATCTACAACTTCCTTGTCCTTAGTTAAATGGGCTCACATTGTAAACTCTTTAAGAAGACAGAACCTATTAGATTTCTACAGTATGTTGATCTTCGAAATTAACAGTAATTCCTGAGAAATTGTATGTTTTTTTTTACAAATGTGTTTTTTCACTGTCAGCAACTGTGATGTGTTTATATTATTATACTTTAATAAATAATTTGATTAAGATGACCCATTAAAAGCTCATTTACTGCTTCCATCTGAAAACGAATACAACCCTACTGACAAGGTTTTAAACAAATCTGTCAATATGACCCCTTTTAACCCTTTCCTTTAGCCCGCAGGAGGGTCAGCCCTTTTGTGAAAGTTTGATCCTCAAGGACAAAGGTTACTATTTCGTTGAAACCTGCCCAGCAGTTCAGGTGTTGCAATTTGAAGCAATTCTTCCAAATTGACCCAGCCCATCAGTCCCAAGAAATATTATGTGTACACATTACATTTTTTATCACCCATAGCCTTTAATGATGCTAAAACCTACATTTGGTTGAATTGAAATAAGTAGTTTTGGATGTTATTTAATGCAAAAGTTGACAAACGACAGATGAATTGATGGATGGCAATTTATTGACAATGACAAAGTGCCAAAACACAGACTCGCCATGGTACAATGAAACTACGGTTTATCAGTTTGAATCGATTATTGTTAGGCTCTTTATTACATTAGGACACCTGTTGGGATATTGTTATTTTTTTTTACTGCATATCCAGCTGGAATATTCCCAATTTTGTTTCGTCATTGTACATATATATGCAAGATAAACTGTAGTAATAATTTGAGGTTTTTATATACCACTTTATCACAACCTAGTTTGTAGGTTGTCTCAAAGCGGTTCACAAAGTATTATCTTTCGCAACAAGCTAACATCTTTCTCAACTCCCTGGGGAGCATACAGCCGGTGCTGCCATTTCGGCGCTCACAGCTAGCATTCAACAATTCTAGCACTGCCCAACCACATACTCATTTACAGCTGAGTAGATTGCAATATGCAGAGTAAAGTATCTTGCTCAAAGATACAGCACAGTGCCGTGACGTGACTCGAACTCGCCACCCTTCGGTCACGAGTATGGCGTCCCAACACTTGACTACAGTGCATCCTACTATTAACACTTAAAGTGGCACAGTGAGGCCTTATAAAACCTGAGACCTTGTATCTAATATGGAGGTAAATTCCTTTTTCTATTTGGTGCATCACACTGTTGCTTCATATTTTTACTGGTGACTGATTATGATACATCACACTGTATAAACCCTTAACATCATCTATCAGCAACAGAAGACAAAAGAATAACACGGGTCTGTAAATTGCGTGTGGCCTTCAGGTTTTATTATGTCTATATGTTTTAGCTGGATTTCGACCACATTCCCAACTAGACCCTTTCCCTCCTGAATTGACGTAAGATTTTTTTCTGATTCAGAGTATCTCCTATTTCACTGGTCTACCTATTTCACATATAACTTTTTGTTTGTAACAGGAAATGCTAAGCACAACAGGATTCAAACCTGGGGCCTCCAAACTCTAGACCAATGCTCGACCAATTGAGCTCCCTGGTTGCCAAACAACCAAGTCTAGTTCCTCTAAAAACTCCAAAAATAACAGGAAGGGGAAAATGCAGGCCTGACCGCAATAAGAACCTGGAAAATCCAAACTTGCCAGCAAACAATCCTGTTCAGTTCCACTACATTTTTTTAATGAAAATTAATCATATTATTGATACAGATCCCAAGGAATGAGACACTATTTTCTGTCGGTCTGTCTTTTGTTTTGTCTTTTTGATAATTTCAATGAAATATCGGGTTCACCAACATACCGAGACAGTAATAATATTTGGGTGTTTACAGTTACAACGGGGCTATATAGCCAATACACACCACTCAGTACAGTTCGGCAATCTGTTATCTAGCTGTGCGTGTTACACGTGAAAAACGTACTTGTTTAAAGATACACATATATGAGCGCTTTGGATATTATCATAAGCTTCCACACGAAAAATACAATCATAAACAACATCGTTTTATCAGTCATTGGTGAAGACTGTTTCGTTGGCACCTCCCATCAAACAAAATCACTCATGTTAACTCGTTTTTGTACAATATGCATACTTATAGTTTATCAAATACAGAAGCAACACAAACAATTGCGTCAATCAACATTTCAAGACATTGTTCATGTCGATACAAACCATTTTAAAACTAGTTTTTCTTCAATGAAATATCTTCCAGGAAGCGATAGATCAAAGAGTATGGCTTCTTTCAACCCGGTCCCGAGGAGTTCAGAAACGAGAATAACAAGTTCCGGTTATAGATTGACATGAAGACGTCAAAAGCATTCCGAAAATCATAGCAGGAATTCCCTTTAAGGATTAACCAATCAAATCACTGGGATCATTTTTCTCCATTTTTGGGCAGATGAGAGGATTTCACCTTGATGATCGAAAAGTCATTCAAACTCGTGAATAGGGAAACTGTGACTTTAGACATACTATGAACTAGTTTGAAAAGTTCGCTGTTTCATGCTAAGTCAAAGGGAAGTGTTAAAGCTGCAAAATTTTACTCTCGATCGGCTATAATTTTACCTATCACGTGACTTCCGGTTTTTTGTAAACATGGCCGACAAGTATGAGTAAGGTGCCTGAATATCCAGCCTGATGTCACTTTCTTAATTTATACCTGGTAAATGTTATTGCGATTGCTAGTTCTATGACCAAGTCACACGTGTTGGTAAGACACTTAGCTAAACCTTGATTAAATTCTAGGTTGACGTAAAACCACAAAAAAATAGCAGTCATTTTAAAATTGACGTCCAATATCGTAGAGAAACTGTAAAATTTTATTTCCTGAAAGTAGATTCTACTGCAGTTTATTAATATGGATTTTTTTCTGATGCCATACTTTGAATTATCAGTTGCATTGGTTTAAATGAGTATTTGTGTATCGAGTATTTCAGAACCACAAGGATGATGAATGAAATATATTCTGCTTTCTCAATGAGAAAAATGTTGTTAGAAAATGTCTAAAACAACTTTTCCCAATAGTTACGCCCTTTTAACATTACTGGAGCTGCCAGTAATTGGAACCGCTTATTAACGATTATCATTCACAATAGATATACAAATGTATATATAGTTTATTACTTAATATGTATAAATATAATTATTGTTTATAACAGACTTCTGGATTATATGAACAGGTACAGTACACTCTGTCGATTGAGCTATATAGCTCTATTGACCTAACTGAAAAAAGTCTTTTGAGCTATTTTCAAGTGATTTTCTTTTTTAAGGAAAACGAAACAAAGTCGCTTTTAAAAGAAGATTGTATCATAAGGTTGATAACAAAAGACATTAAATATAGTTGAAGTATTCTTTTTACAAAATAATGATGTAAAATAAATTGGAAATTTTACGTTTATGAAAAATGAAAATAAACATGTAACTATGCTTTTTGTAGTCAACATTACCATAAACCTTTTTGTTTGATGCAAATTTGCCTTAATTTAATGAAACTTTAAATCTGAGAAAATATAGCTCAATACAGCTATAATTTATAGGTGGATATAGCTATATAAGTCTTTATAGCTATATAGCTCAATCGGCAGACTGTACTGGGCCTAATGAATTGGGTTTGAATGAGACAAAAGACTAATATATATATTTGGATATCTGTGTACATAGTGAAGAAAAAAGTTTGATTTTCAAGAGTTTATTGTTTTGACATTAATTATTGATAATTAATAATAAAGATATCTGAATGCAGGTCATAGATTTAATCACAATAGGCAAAAGAGCAGGTAGTTTTATTGTAGTTTATTATTACAATAGGATAAATAATGTATGCAGGCAGACACTGCCTCTATATCCATATCTTAATATATTTTAAACGTATTTAGAAAATATTATTTATTGTTGACTTGTTCTGACCATACAATTGGCTTATCGTGACAAAATTTAAGGATATTTTTTAACCCAGAAGTACTAAATATCCAGGCACATATGCATTATTATATAATGACATTATTATAATGGCAGAGATATAATTGTGTCTTTAATTCACCAAGGCAGCCAGGGTTCGATTCCCTATATTATTCCCGATATTATTTTGATTTAATCAACATTAACAGATTGCATTCTGGTTCAAGATGTAGTGAACCAGGAAGGGTGTCGTTGAAAATCGAGCATGAAGAAATTTTGTTATCAAAATCTATATGTTATCAAACTTTGTTGTATTATTAATTAAATAAAATCTGCTTTGATATTGTCTGATTTTTGCTATCTAAAAAGTGTTAAGTCAAGTAATCTGCATATTTTAATAAAATAATATACTCTTGACTTATATGTACAAAACAACTACATTAGATTTTTGTATTTTTTTAGTAGATTGAAACCTTGTATAGCAGATACTGTATATCAGCAAAATGCCGACCGTTGACAAAGATGAAGAAAATGCCATCCGCATGAAAGTTGGATATAATGGGTAATGCATATGATACCTGTCACATGAACCAATGTGATCTGATGTATCTGTCTGTTATATTGCCAGATGAAGTGTGTTTCACCATAGAGTCATCTTTTGTCCCGATGTTGAAATCATTTACCCATATGACCCTTTTGTGATTTTGAAGTGTGGAAATAAAATTTAAAATATTTAATAGCTCTATCTTTAAAATTTGTCATCATGGATACTTATTTACTTAATTAACCGATTGCAGAGCTAATATTAACTAACAATAAACGATATGCTTTTTTTACAGGGATATTCTCATTACTAGTGTCAATGTTGAGATTAGCTACGCAGACTTCTGTGCTGAAATAAAGGACATCTGCAAGTTTGATGACCAACAGCCGTTTACCGTGAAATGGCTGGATGAGGAAGGTAAAAAAAAGAATGATATTTGTTTGGTAGTAAGACTATTTGAACTTCTGTGTCTGAATGTCTATGTTCAAATGATGTTAATTTTCATTTTGTTACATGTACATGTAATATTAGATATATCCAATCTATACTAATTATAAGAAATTTGATAAATATCTACAAAATGGTTTTAAGACTCTGTTAAGAGTATCCCCTCTCCATGCTACAAGTTAAATTTAAAATTCAAATGTTTTCAAACACTCAATTAAATATTGGTTTACATATTTCACCTGTTTATTGCCTTCCCAATTTTAGGATTTTAAAAAACTAATCCTTTTCTGATGCAGGTGACCCATGTACTATATCCTCCCAGTTGGAGCTTGACGAGGCCATCAGGTTGTACGAAATCAACAAGGACTCTGAGATCACCATTCATGGTCAGTCCTACTGTTGACATCTATTGTTCATCAGCAGTGCTGACATATATTTTTCATCAGCAGTGCTGACACATATTGTCCATCAGCAGTGCTGACACAAACATGGACAAATTCCAGCTAAGAAAGGGCATAAAGTTAAAAGACTTAGCCTGTACTTGATTACTTAATATTTTTGATCACTGAAACTAATACTATAGAATTCAAAAAATTCACATCCTCCATGTACATGTGTCGGACTCTTACTTCATTTATCCTTGTAGTAGGACATCAACAAAACTGTCTATAAAATCTCAAACATTCATTTTTCTATTTCAGCAGATACTTTAATTCTGTTGATAAAATTTTGAATTAGACACCATTAAACATGGTTATATAACATGAATATATTGTTGTTTCTCTAGGGAATCAAGCTACTAGAGAATAAATCATTTTATGCACAATGGGAAAAATAATAATACAACTCTTAAAAACAATTAAATTGATTATGACAAAAACCATTTCAGTATATATAAAGGCAGGTGGTTTCATTACCATATTTTATTCTATGTTTAACATTATGTTTTTCTCACAGTTTTCCCCAATGTGCCAGAGAGACCTGGGATGCCATGTCGAGGGGAGGATCGTAAGTTTTGTTGATTTTTCTACATAAAACAAACAGGTTTAAGTGTAAATTGAATAATTCTCAGAGGAGATCCGTGTGAAATAAACTAGAAAACACCTACTGTACAGGGTGAGTTATAAGATCTCTTGGAGATCCCAGAAGTTTAAACTGTACAGCACATGAGAAGATCCATGCTAAATGGATAATAACAGCTCCTAGTATGGTATTCCTAGGGGGTAGATTAAAAGCTCCAATGGAATGCCTTGTAGAGTCATCTATTATTGTAATATAGCCCTATACCTTCCCACACAACAATAAAATGTTCCTGAGGTAAAAGTTGAAAGTAGATTATTGTATTTATCCTGCACTAATTATAAGTCCAGTGGGCCAACATGCAATTTCTGACTCAAGTAAGAGGTTGGGTTTATATCAGAACAATGAAACAACATTTTTTGGTGTATCTACTGAAATGTGTTATATATGGGTAGGCTTAATACTAGGCATGGGTTTATCGCTATGTCAATATGGTGGTATATAACATAACATGACTTAACCCTTTCACCACTGTAGACCATAATTGACTCATAAAGATCAATGCATGGTAGAGTCTACTGAAGTTACATAGGGGTGAAAGGGTTAATCTTGCAATTTTATATGACGATGAACATTTTTATAAGACATCATTCAATAGACAGTACAGTTTGGTAATTTTATATCACTGCTAAATTGTCATTTCCTAATCTATTTATACGAATTCTCTTAAACTATTGGTGCCAATTATATTAACTGCTGAAGTACTTAATCATGCCTTTGTAAATGAGTACAAAATCTCGTTCTGAATCTGGTAGTTGGCATGGCAGTCAGAACATAAATGAGCGCTGTAGGTAGAAGTCACAGCCTCATTAGGCGAGGCCTAGGACGCGACTCTTGGCACCACCCTAGTTCCCTTGACGACTGGACCTGGTGTAAGTAGAAGTCACAGCCTTATTAGGCGAGGCCTAGGATGTGACTCTTGGCACCACCCTAGTTCCCTTGACGACTGGACCTGGTGTGTCTGTTGTCAAGTGAAGTATAAAAACAGCAAGCTTTACAATAGAATTATTATTTTAACAGGAAACATGTACAGAAAAGGGGCCCGACGGTGGAGGAAACTTTACAGGATCAACGGCCATCTATTCCAGGCAAAACGGTTCTCCAAAGTAAATATTGTAGGGCAGGTCTTAGCTGAAGGTAGCAAAGCAGAAAACGCCTGCTTAGGATAAACACTAGACAGATTTAATTTTGAGCAAAATAATTACGACATATTTGGATGAAATAATTGTATAAAGCAGATTTGTATGATATAATCATGTATGTCGCTTTTGTGTGATGTAGGATTCAGTTGACGGTTTTGGTTATACACAATTCAAAGTCATTGGTGAAGGGTATGATTTCTGGTAGGACCCACTTGTAGGTTTCATGGTCCAAAGATTGTTTTTTTTTAAATCATTTATATAGAATTTAAAACTTGGTACATTTACAACAATTTAGTATGCAAAAAAGATGAAAGACAAAATAAAATTTTAGGTCAATTGTCAAGGTCATAGGTGAAAGTTAAAATTTCAGGTAGCCATACCTTGTTGTCATAAGTAATTAAAGCAAAAGTCGTGCGTTTTAGCAGCAGCTGTCGGTGAATTTGAAGCTAACAAAAATGTCTTTCCAGTCGAGGAGAGAAGGTAACTTCTCGCTTTACTCGCCCAGCCTCTCTGGAATGCAAGTACATGCATTTATTCTGAATCAAAATCATCTTCCAACATCATCTCAAACATCGTTATAAATGAGTGATCTATTTAACTTTTAAATCTATTGATATCATACTTTCTGCAGTTTGAAATCTCCCTGCGGCACCCTCTCAGTGTGTGCATGCTCTAATTGAACCTGTTCGTTTTTATTCAAACCAAATGTGAACAGAAATATATGATTAGAGGTATATATTATGATACTTTTAATTCTTACTTGGGATATATTTAGTGTGTTATGTGTGAACTCAGACTAATAGCTGACACTGTGTTGTCGGACGACAGCGTAGTGCTGTACATGTTTGCTTCTCACTGAAGGCCTGGATATTGCACTATTTTGGGCATAGCTATTTTTATCACGGCTTTCCCAAAAGATGAAACTGATCCTGTGCACACTGGCCGTTGGCTTCAGGTCATGTCATTATCAACTACGTAGACTTTTGTAAGGAGATATATATTTTGAGTATCAACTCTATTTTCAGGTTATCAATTGACTAAATGGCCCCTTTAAGGTCACCATTACAATACATAGAAAATCTGGTCACCATTACAATACATAGAAAATCCCTAACAACTGAGAATATGGTAAGTGTTGAATGAAAATGTGACAAATCTGTGTTTCTTTTTCCAGAAAGCGTTTTGCTCATTCTGCTCAGACAGGATCTGGGGCCTTGGTCGTCAGGGTTACAAGTGTATCCAGTGTAAACTTACAGTCCATAAGCGATGCCACAAGTTCCTCAAGGTGGTCTGTGGAGCACCGCTCCTTGTGAGTGTTGATTGAAACCGTCACACATTTTAAGTGTTTAATTTTCTAGAAATAATTACAAAATATATGTTTACTACTGTCAAGTTTGACTCCTCAGAAGTTGTCTTTGAGACTTTGCACACATCATAAATATAATTGTTGGAAAAAATGGGGCTCAACTTGAACATTAAGATATTGGTGGTTAATAAAGTTGATGACTATATATGACACTAAATAATTGTGTTTATGTTTGTGTGTTTACAGCCACAATCGGAGCACCGACCAGAACCACCTCCCACCTATAATACAACCCAGTACCCAAGCAAGCATTCCAACGGGGACAACCCCACAGGTAAGGGCTAACTGACTGATTAAGACACGGTATCTATAGGCCTGTGAGTCCGTGACTGATTAAGACACTGTATCTATAGGCCTGTGAGTCCGTGACTGTTTAAGACACTGTATCTATAGGCCTGTGAGTCCATGACTGTTTAAGACACTGTATCTATAGGCCTGTGAGTCCATGACTGTTTAAGACACTGTATCTATAGGCCTGTGAGTCCGTGACTTATTAAGACACGGTATCTATAGGCCAGTGAGTCCGTTACTGATTAAGACACGGTATCTTTAGGCCTGTGAGTCCGTGACTGATTAAGACACGGTATCTATAGGCCAGTGAGTCCGTGACTGATTAAGACACGGTATCTATAGGCCTGTGAGTCCGTGACTGATTAAGACACGGTATCTATAGGCCTGTGAGTCCGTGACTGATTAAGACACGGTATCTATAGGCCTGTGAGTCCGTGACTGATTAAGACACGGTATCTATAGGCCTGTGAGTCCGTGACTGATTAAGACACGGTATCTATAGGCCTGTGAGTCCGTGACTGATTAAGACACGGTATCTATAGGCCTGTGAGTCCGTGACTGATTAAGACACGGTATCTATAGGCCTGTGAGTCCGTGACTGATTAAGACACGGTATCTATAGGCCTGTGAGTCCGTGACTGATTAAGACACGGTATCTATAGGCCTGTGAGTCCGTGACTGATTAAGACACGGTATCTATAGGCCTGTGAGTCCGTGACTGATTAAGACACGGTATCTATAGGCCTGTGAGTCCGTGACTGATTAAGACACGGTATCTATAGGCCTGTGAGTCCGTGACTGATTAAGACACGGTATCTATAGGCCTGTGAGTCCGTGACTGATTAAGACACGGTATCTATAGGCCTGTGAGTCCGTGACTGATTAAGACACGGTATCTATAGGCCTGTGAGTCCGTGACTGATTAAGACACGGTATCTATAGGCCTGTGAGTCCGTGACTGATTAAGACACGGTATCTATAGGCCTGTGAGTCCGTGACTGATTAAGACACTGTATCTATAGGCCTGTGAGTCCGTGACTGATTAAGACACTGTATCTATAGGCCTGTGAGTCCGTGACTGATTAAGACACGGTATCTATAGGCCTGCGAGTCCGTGACTGTTTAAGACACAGTATCTATAGGCCTGTGAGTCCGTTACTGATTAAGACACAGTATCTATAGGCCTGTGAGTCCGTGACTGTTTAAGACACGGTATCTATAGGCCTGTGAGTCCCTGACTGATTAAGACACAATATCTATAGGCCTGTGAGTCCGTGACTGATTAAGACACTGTATCTATAGGCCTGTGAGTCCGTTAGAACAAAACTATAAAGGAAGTAACTGGTTTCTGTCTGCAGGTTTTATGAGCTTTAAAGAAACATTGACTAAATTATAAGTACATGTAAGATCCAATCAGTTACTGCGGGTTTGATGTGTATATACAACATACATATATGAATATTCTCAATTACTTCTTGGGATTTTTTATCTGAATATTCTCAATGACTTCTTGGGAATTTTTAAATGGACTTGAAACTAAATACTGTTTGGAGATCTCGAAGGGTAAACTCAGCAACCAACACTGACACTACATTATAAACATTGACGTATATAATAGTGATGTAACATGTTATACCACTAAAATACCACTATATGTTGTGTCCATAGGTAAACACATTTCTGTCAACTATTTTTGTAATTTTGGACAATCTACAGTATGAACTGAACAATAATTAATGTATCCTTCCACAATCTCAGTTGTATGAGCTCGTATTGTTTTGTGTATTCTTGTAACATTGATCACATGTTGTCAAATGTCAACAATGACAAACCAATGACTCACCCACCATTTCGTCAATGTTTCCATATATCTCAGAAAAACAGCCGATAGAAACCAACTATTTTCCTTAAAATGTATTCTTCCGTAATCAAACATTCATGGGACTATGAAAACAGTGTTTAAAACTTAATGAACTAGGGTAGCATTTGTTTATCGGGATCCAAGCGGTTGAACCGATTGGACTAAAGTTGTTTATTTATGAAATAAGGTTGGTCTGCCAGGATTTATACCTGAAAAATTTACATTTAATAACAGATAAACCGGTTGAACCGGATACGAGAAAGGGGCCTAGGTACAATGGAATTATTAAGAACCGGATACGAGAAAGGGGCCTAGGTACAATGGAGTTATTAAGAACCAGATATGAGAAAGGGGCCTAGGTACAATGGAATTATTAAGAACCGGACACAAGAAAGGGGCCTAGGTACAATGGAATTATTAAGAACCAGATACGAGAAAGGGGCCTAGGTACAATGGAATTGTTAAGGACCAGATACGAGAAAGGGGCCTAGGGACAATGGAATTGTTAAGAACCAGATACAAGAAAGGGGTCTAGGTACAATGGAATTATTAAGAATCGGATACAAGAAAGGGGCCTAGGAACAATGGAATTATTAAGAACCAGATACGAGAAAGGGGCCTACGTACAATGGAATTATTAAGAACCGGACACAAGAAAGGGGCCTAGGTACAATGGAACTGTTAAGAACCAGATACGAGAAAGGGGCCTAGTTAAGAACCGGATACGAGAAAGGGGCCTAGGAACAATGGAGTTATTAAGAACCAGATATGAGAAATGGGCCTAGGTACAATGGAATTATTATGAACCGGACACAAGAAAGGGGCCTAGGTACAATGGAACTGTTAAGAACCAGATACGAGAAAGGGGCCTATGTACAATGGAATTGTTAAGAACCAGATACGAGAAAGAGGCCTAGGTACAATGGAATTGTTAAGAACCAGATACGAGAAAGGGGTCTAGGTACAATGGAATTGTTAAGAACCAGATATGAGAAAGGGGCCTAGGTACAATGGAATTATTAAGAACCAGATACAAGAAAGGGGCCTAGGTACAATGGAATTATTAAGAATCGGATACAAGAAAGGGGCCTAGGTACAATGGAAATATTAAGGACCAGATATGAGAAAGGGGCCTAGGTACAATGGAATTATTAAGAACCAGATATGAGAAAGGGGCCTAGGTACATTGGAATTATTAAGAACCGGATACAAGAAAGGGGCCTAGGTACAATGGAATTATTAAGAACCAGATATGAGAAAGGGACTAGGTACAATGGAATTATTAAGAACCGGATACAAGAAAGGGGTCTAGGTACAATGGAATTATTAAGAACCAGATATGAGAAAGGGGCCTAGGTACAATGGAATTATTAAGAACCGGATACAAGAAAGGGGCCTAGGTACAATAGAATTATTAAGAACCAGATATGAGAAAGGGGCCTAGGTACAATTGAATTATTAATACCGGATACAAGAAAGGGGCCTAGGTACAATGGAATTATTAAGAACCAGATATGAGAAAGGGACCTAGGTACAATGGAATTATTAAGAACCAGATATGAGGAAGGGGCCTAGGTACAATGGAATTATTTAGAACTGGATATGAGAAAGGGGCCTAGGTACAATGGAATTATTAAGAACCAGATATGAGAAAGGGACCTAGGTACAATGGAATTATTAAGAACCAGATATGAGGAAGGGGCCTAGGTACAATGGAATTATTTAGAACTGGATATGAGAAAGGGGCCTAGGTACAATGGAATTATTAAGAACCAGATACGAGGAAGGGGCCTAGGTACAATGGAATTATTAAGAACCAGATACGAGGAAGGGGCCTAGGTACAATGGAATTAGTAAGAACCAGATATGAGGAAGGGGTCTAGGTACAATGGAATTATTAAGAACTGGATACGAGAAAGGGGCCTAGGTACAATGGAATTATTAAGAACCAGATACGAGGAAGGGGCCTAGGTACAATGGAATTATAAAGAACTGGATACGAGAAAGGGGCCTTGGTACAATGGAATTGTTAAGAACCAGATACGAGAAAGGGGCCTAGGAACAATGGAATTATTAAGAACTGGATACGAGAAAGGGGCCTTGGTACAATGGAATTATTAAGAACCAGATACGAGGAAGGGGCCTATGTACAATGGAATTATTAAGAACCGGATACAAGAAAGGGGCCTAGGTACAATGGAAATGTTAAGAACTGGATACGAGAAAGGGGCCTAGATACAATGGAATTGTTAAGAACCAGATACAAGAAAGGGGCCTAGGTACAATGGAATTATTAAGAACCAGATACGAGAAAGGGGCCTAGGTACAATGGAATTATTAAGAACCGGATACGAGAAAGGGGCCTGGGTACAATGGAATTGTTAAGAACCGGATACGAGAAAGGGGCCTGGGTACAATGGAATTGTTAAAACCGGATACGAGAAAGGGGCCTGGGTACAATGTAATTGTTAAGAACCAGATACGAGAAAGGGGCCTAGGTACAATGGAATTATTAAGATGCCTGGATAGGTCAGTTCTGGTTTGAATTAGAGTTCAGAAAATATGTCTGACAAGATGTGATGTTTTAACTGTTGATACTTTTATTTTGTTGATGTTTTCATTTGTTGATGTTTTACTTCCAGACCACGGGACCTCTGTCGAGGTAGATAAGGAGGTAAGTCTTAACAGTTTGTCTGATCTTTAATTGTCCATTAATTGTTGTATGGTGGCAAATTTGTAATCCTAGCTACTTTTTCTGTTGCAATGTCTGGTGTTCACAGATAATCAAGGTGTTTCTCTTGCAATCAATTTGGTGTCAGATTTGCAATTTCTACTCTGTAGCTGTCTGAACATTTTTCCAATGTCTAGAAATCAGAATTGATTGACAATTTCTCGGCATTATGCCTGTGTTCAATATCTTATTATCCTATCTTTGATTTGTTTTCTGTACAATTATAAAATATTTGAAATAATTTTTCCAAAGATTTGTAAATGTGTAATTTCAATCAGGAATTCTTGATTGGTCTGACTTTACAAGTTAATATTTTGTAATTACATGTATCAAAAATGTCTATTGCAATATCAAAAAAGACGTATTGCACTGTCAAAACATAACAAATAAGAAGATTTAATTAAAGAATTTAAAGCCAAAGGATTATTATCAATTGACATGTAATCAGTTATTGATTAATTTTGTAAAAGCAATTTAGAGTCAGTCATTTAGATGAAAACTGCAGACAGCCTCAGATATACTGATAGTTTCTACTTATTTATCTTAAACAGCACATCAAAATCTCCCTGTTTAACATGGTTGATGGTTTTCTTGTTTAAGATTTCACTCTCACAGGAGGAGGTGTCCGTTAGTTCACCTGAGGTACAGAATTATCAGATTATCTCCCCTTATATCCAGTATGACTTATGATTGTCTCCCTTTGTTTGATGTTTGATCATCTGCACCCTATGACGTCATTGGCATGTTTACTGGTCACATATTTGTTTTGCAGTTGTTGTTTATTTAGTGTTTTTCACAATTCAAACAGATAAAACACCACAGGTGGATAGAGATAATGAAGTCTAGTGTTAACAAATTATGATTTTTCAAAATGACATTTCATAACTTGAAATTCTGAAAAAGTAGGGAGAAATTATTTTTGTTCCGCATGTAAAGTTTCACAGATTAAAAAATTGATTTACGACCTATGTATTCATGTATGCTAATTATAAATTCATTCAAGTTTTAGTAAGACATATCTCAAACATTTTGTTTTGACAACATTTTTTACCATGTTAATTGACCAACAGCTGTGTTAAAGTGGTAAATACAACTTAATTAAAACTGTCCACCTATGGTCTGCATTTCTTTGTGTGTAGCAGGTTTATTGTGTGTTTGTAATGATTATATTAGCTACTTGTGTTTGTGGTGTGATATAGCCAGTGGTAGTAGGTAGTATCCTGTTAAATGTGACCTGACCTAGGATGTGTTATGATATAGTCAGTGGTAGTAGGTATTATACTGTTAAATGTGACATGACCTAGGATCTGTTATGATATAGCCAGTGGTAGTAGGTATTATACTGCTAAATGTGACCTGACCTAGGATGTGTTATGATATAGACAGTGGTAGTAGGTATTATACTGTTAAATGTGACCTGACCTAGGATTTGTTACGATATAGCCAGTGGTAGTAGGGATTATACTGTTAAATGTGACCTGACCTAGGATTTGTAATGATATAGCCAGTGGTAGTAGGTATTATACTGCTAAATGTGACCTGACCTAGGATGTGTTATGATATAACCAGTGGTAGTAGGTATTATACTGTTAAATGTGACCTGACCTAGGATGTGGTACGATATAGCCAGTAGAAGTAGGTATTATACTGTTAAATGTGACCTGACCTAGGATGTGGTACGATATAGCCAGTAGAAGTAGGTATTATACTGTTAAATGTGACCTGACCTAGGATGTGTTATGATATAACCAGTGGTAGTAGGTATTATACTGTTAAATGTGACATGACCTAGGATCTGTTATGATATAGCCAGTGGTAGTAGGTATTATCCTGTTAAATGCTACCTGACCTAGGATTTGTTATGATATAGCCAGTGGTAGTAGGTATTATCATGTTAAATGTTACCTGACCTAGGATTTGTTATGATATAGCCAGTTGTAGTAGGTATTATCCTGTTAAATGTGACCGGACCTAGGATGTGTTATGATATAGCCAGTGGTAGTAGGTATTAGACTGTTAAATGTGACCTGACCTAGGATGTGTTATGATATAACCAGTGGTAGTAGGTATTATACTGTTAAATGTGACCTGACCTAGGATGTGGTACGATATAGCCAGTAGAAGTAGGTATTATACTGTTAAATGTGACCTGACCTAGGATGTGGTACGATATAGCCAGTAGAAGTAGGTATTATACTGTTAAATGTGACCTGACCTAGGATGTGGTACGATATAGCCAGTAGAAGTAGGTATTATACTGTTAAATGTGACCTGACCTAGGATGTGGTACGATATAGCCAGTAGAAGTAGGTATTATACTGTTAAATGTGACCTGACCTAGGATGTGGTACGATATAGCCAGTAGAAGTAGGTATTATACTGTTAAATGTGACCTGACCTAGGATTTGTTACGATATAGCCAGTGGTAGTAGGGATTATACTGTTAAATGTGACCTGACCTAGGATTTGTTACGATATAGCCAGTGGTAGTAGGGATTATACTGTTAAATGTGACCTGACCTAGGATTTGTTACGATATAGCCAGTGGTAGTAGGTATTATACTGTTAAATGTGACATGACCTAGGATCTGTTATGATATAGCCAGTGGTAGTAGGTATTATCCTGTTAAATGTGTCCTGGCCTAGGATGTGTTATGATATAGCCAGTTGTAGTAGGTATTATACTGTTAAATGTGACCTGACCTAGGATGTGGTACGATATAGCCAGTAGAAGTAGGTATTATACTGTTAAATGTGACCTGACCTAGGATGTGGTACGATATAGCCAGTAGAAGTAGGTATTATACTGTTAAATGTGACCTGACCTAGGATGTGGTACGATATAGCCAGTAGAAGTAGGTATTATACTGTTAAATGTGACCTGACCTAGGATTTGTTACGATATAGCCAGTGGTAGTAGGGATTATACTGTTAAATGTGACCTGACCTAGGATTTGTAATGATATAGCCAGTGGTAGTAGGTATTATACTGCTAAATGTGACCTGACCTAGGATGTGTTATGATATAGTCAGTGGTAGTAGGTATTATACTGTTAAATGTGACATGACCTAGGATCTGTTATGATATAGCCAGTGGTAGTAGGTATTATCCTGTTAAATGCTACCTGACCTAGGATTTGTTATGATATAGCCAGTGGTAGTAGGTATTATACTGTTAAATGTGCCCTGACCTAGGATGTGTTATGATATAGCCAGTGGTAGTAGGTAGTATCCTGTTAAATGTGCCCTGACCTAGGATGTGTTATGATATAGCCAGTGGTAGTAGGTATTATCCTGTTAAATGTTGCCTGACCTAGGATTTGTTATGATATAGCCAGTGGTAGTATGTATTATCCTGTTAAATGTGACCTGACCAAGGATGTGTTATGATATAGCCAGTGGTAGTAGGTATTATTCTGTTAAATGTGACCTGACCTAGGATGTGTTATGATATAGCCAGTTGTAGTAGGTATTATCCTGTTAAATGTGACCTGACCTAGGATGTGTTCTCTAGATCAGACATATTTATGGTTAGACAATAATATTGCTTTATTAGGTTTTCCACTGAAGGTGTTTAATGATTTGTATTTTTAACAAGAAAGTGTTTTTCTGCTCTAGGATATTCATAATTCCTTTCCTTAAATTTCTCAGATCAAGAAAAAATATCATACTATACATCAAAGTCTACATAAGCTGTCTAGTTGAATTGAATAAGAAAATCCTACCTTGAATGGACCCTATATGTCTCTGGTATCTTCTTGAACTTTTAAATGTTTATACAATATATTTTTTTACTTAATCTTAGAAGATCAAATGTATTTAGTGGAAGTCTGTTATGCATTTTCCATTATACTTCAATTTTATTTCATTCAGTAATTAATTGATAACTTCTCACTCAAGCCAAATCTTTGCTTTCAAATTATCGACAATGAATATATAAGAATAATAATATATTATTGTGTTCAACTCATTTATCCCTGACAACACATGTGAACTCTTCCAATTCAAAGGTTGGAATATGAAATTTAAGGGATGAAGAGTTACTTCCCTTTGGTTTAATGACTATGCTTTTGATTCTGAAAACCATTTTTTAACTGTACTGCTATTATAGACTAGTAATAGGGATACTTATATAAAAAGACTACAAATAACATTTGGAGGTTTTACTGCAGTAACTTTATACATTTATGTTTCAATTAGCAAAAACAGAATAAAGGTGGCAAACATCATGATGTTAATGTATGTATGGGTATGATAACCAAGTGTTGTATTAAGACGAACATATGTATCATTTTCATAGTCAGACTCGTAACAAAAGTATACATTTAACTATGATACTTTCACCTGGATGTATTAAAAGTATACATTTAACTATGATACTTTCACCTGGATGTATTAATAGTATACATTTAACCATGATACTTTCACCTGGATGTTTTAATAGTATACATTTAACCATGATACTTTCACCTGGATGTATTAATAGTATACATTTAACCATGATACTTTCACCCGGACATATTTTTGCCGAATGGCTTTTTTAAACAAGTTAACTTTTTGTTAAATGTGTACATGTTAAGTTGGTACTGCTTATAACTATATGATATATAATCCTTTTTGCCTGGTGTTGAATTTACCCTGTTGTTAAAGGGCAAAAAATGAAACTGCGGCAGACATTTTGTATTATACTGTACATATATACAGATATAAATCTCAAAAGTTTTAACCAAATTTTAACCAAATTATATATCATCTGCTAAATCTTGAAATGTGGAAAATCAAACTTTTAACTAATATCTCTTCATACAATTAAACCACGGGAGTAACTGACATCATGTTAATAGTACTAATTACCTGCAGGCAGATTTTGAAAAATTATTTTAGCCAAACCTATAATTTATAGTAAATATTGAACATTCTCTCTAGCCATGGCATAGAAAAAGTTCTGGCTCACCCAAAAGGATTAGTGCTACCACTTACATTGTTGTGTTTTGAGAAAAAAATATAAACCTTCCTGACAGAATCTATGTGACAGTTTCTAGATATATGATCAAGAATTGATAAATGTACATGTGGTTAATATTATGTATGATTGACCAGGAACCATGCCTGGTAACTCGTATTGAATCCCAAGTTGCTGCAACTCTCAGTCAAGATAATATACTTATATAAGCGCACTCAGATTTAAGCTCATTGTCAAATAGTTTAACAGATTAGCAAATTGATGAATTGGCACACCTAAAATATGCAATAGAGAACATTACTGAGGAACTTCAATTAATACATTCATAATACATGTATAGCACAAAATGTGTAACACAAAAAGGGCTACAATTAGACTACCGCTAAAAATATACTCTTACTGTAGTCAGACTTAAAATCTAGAAGGCAATTATTTGGGAATTTGATGGCTGAGAAATATCTAGAAAACATTGTCTTTAATGTCATGTTTTGTTCAATATCATGGTTTCAATTGATGTGGAATGTTGTATATAAAATGTTGATATTGTGGTATAACATTTATATGACCTGTGTTGTGATATTGAACAATCTTTCTATATGACATACTGTATACTCTGTCTAAACCGGACACCCCTGGGACCACATGCCAAGTTAACCTGTCTAACCGGACACCCCTGGGACCTCATGCAAAGTAAACCTGTCTAAACCTGACACCCCTGGGACCACATGCCAAGTTAACCTGTCTAAACCTGACACCCCTGGGACCACATGCCAAGTTAACCTGTCTAACAGGACACCCCTGGGACCACATGCCAAGTTAACCTGTCTAAACCTGACACCCCTGGGACCACATGCCAAGTTAACCTGTCTAAACCTGACACCCCTGGGACCACATGCCAAGTTAACCTGGCAAATGTGCAGAGAGTTCCTGATTGTCACGAAGCTACTATAGATATACCTTATCATTGCTGGAACCAAGTTCTTTGTATAGTTTAGAAAGATGTCTGGATTCGACACAGTGTGGTTCATCCTCAATACTCCAGGGTTTATGCCCACTTTCGCTCTCTGCACCCCTGGAATATGTCATGGCAAAATTTAAGGCACAAAGCCAGCTTTTTAATTGGTCTCGGGTATAAAAACCTGACCAATTGCAAGGCTGATACATGTCCTTTGAAAATTACAAAGGAGCGACGCCCAACTTCAAAGTCAGTCAATTTTTATAGTACAATTTTTACTGTTACATGACCGCCAGATTATTTCGATGTACCCGAAAGGATTGAACTACTCTTCCTCTCATCCACAAGGTGGCGCACACTGAGCCTTCAATTTTGCTTTGATATATCGAGGAGTGCAGAAAGCGTAAGTGGGTGTAACCCCTGGAGTATCGGGGATGAGTCTGGTTTAGACGGAGTGTACTGTATTTTGTATGTGTCATTCAATACTGACATCTGCTTTGTATGATATATGCTGTGTATTTTTCTCATGCTTGTTTGTTGTACTAACACCTGTTGTCTGCCTCTGTTGTACCTGGTTACCATGGATACTAACAGTCTGATGATCAGTCAGGGGTAGGTACACTTTGACTGTAATTCTAATATCTATGTATACTTACCAGCTTCACTAATATCTTACCTGGTATATTGTAGCATTACTGCGTTGTGAAAGTGAAGACAGCATGATTTTATTGCAGGAAAAAACTTATATCATCTGAAACAAATTTAAAAGTTATAAACAGATCTATTTCAGTTAGACCTATCATCAATATAAAGTATTTAATTAGTTGACAGTGAGAGGTAGCAAGATAACTTATAAATATGTAATTTGGATGAGTAAAAAACAATTCTAAACAAAAAACGTCCTTGGCCTGTATGAACAAAAGCATTCTTTGCTCAAATGCATATTCTGTAGCTCAAATCATTGTTCAAGTGGAAAAGGTACTTTTTAATAATCAAAATATTATTAACATTTGGAGTTTTAACTGTCACAATTTCTTTTATTTTTTGAAGTCATTGCAGCATCTTTTAGCTCTTACCTTGATTTCATTACTAAAAAGGTATTGATATATTCATAGTACAAGTTCAGGGCTTAAACTTTTCTGCTTTCATGATACTGTATATATGTACTTACCATTCATTTCATTCAAGAGTATTTTAAACGGAACATCTGTTATCACAGATGTCATATACCTTGTTATGAATCATTGAATTTGATAAAAAGTGAGATAAAGGGAAGTTTGCTGTATCCACCCTATGAAGGGATGGGCTTATTACAAGGCATGCACTTATCACCTGTAAAAAAGGATATCTCTCCAAGAGAAATAGAGGTTTGGCCAATATTACTTGTTTGATAAAAAAGGTAAAATGTACAAATGTATAACAGTATTATTAAGATTATAGCACAGGGAAATTCTGCATCTTCTTGCTTCCTATACAGCTTGTTTACCATACAGAATGGATTTTGAAACATATTTTAAAGCATTGAGGATGCCTCATATATATCGTGTCTTTTGTATTTTAATGAATACAGAAAAGGAAGTAGAAAATACATAGTAGTAATATATTCTTTCGACTAAGAAGAACATGTCATTGATGTCTTAATTAGTATTTGATGTTGCCATGGTAACATACTGTGTTGTCTTGGTTACAGATGGGCTCAGGCACAGGAAACAGGACCGTTTCTATGGACGAGTTTAACATGTTGCGCGTGATAGGCCGTGGCAGTTATGCAAAGGTCTTGATGGTGGAACAGAAACGTACGAAACGCATCTACGCCATGAAGGTCATAAAAAAAGAGTTGGTTAATGATGATGAGGTAAGGATTGCGGTGGTTACAGTTATATGATATTTCTTGGATCTAAAGATATTATTACACAGAACAACTTGAGATCTAAAAGGACTAAAATATACACTGGCTGGCTACTACTGGGCATGCAAAATTACATCAATGAATGGTTCGTAAAAATCGGATTACACATTGTTTGAAATCTTTAGACAAGAGTAAATTTAGATAATTTTTTTTACCAATTAATGTTATGAACATGTTGGCATCCTGTGAAAAGCAAGTTTATATTGAAGACAATAATAAGATATTGTTTGACACATGTAAATAAATGATAATTCATAATCACCTTGAATAATTTCTCACTAGCTTTGCCTCCATCGGCAGGTAAATACAAAGTATAATTCATTATAAAACATATTTGCTACCATATTTGAGCATGAAGACAGTTTATTTTAAAGCATTATTTAACATTATTATAATGAAAATCTGGTAGTTCAGGCCAGATCATGAGCATGTTATATTACAACACCCTATTGAACAACAATGTTCATATACTGAAAATGAACTTGTATCGATACTGCTTGTCTTTTCATATAGATGGAAAACTTGTTAGGTGATCATAGACTAATAAATATCCTCTTTACTGATTTGATGAATGAGGAGTAATCAGAATATTTGGCAATCACTACAACACTATCATAAGGTTTGTGTAAGGAAGCTGGTCAAATTAACAGAACCACTGTATTATTAGGTGGACCAAGGTGAGCTTATGCCATACCGTTGCGTCCGTCGTCCGTCCGTACGTCAACAATTTCTTTAAACAACTTCTTCTTCTTAACCACTGATTGGAATTCAACTTAATTTGACTGGAAGCATCCCTAGGTGTCAGGGATTCAAAATTGTACAAATGATGGAGCTGACCCCCCAGGGGGCTGAGAGGCTGGGCAAAAAGGGGTCAGTTTTGCAATATTGCTTTAAGCGACTTCTTTTCTGGAACTAAAAGGCGGATATTAACCATATTTGACTGGAAGCATCCCTAGGTGTCAGGGATTCAAAATTGTACAAATGGTGGGGCTGAGCCCCCAGGGGGCTGAGGGCGGGGCCAAAAAGGGGTCAATTTGGCTATATTGCTATAAAAGACTTCTACTGTAGAACTATGCCATGGACATTGATCATATTTTGTCGGAAGCATTCATGGGTGGCAGGGATTCAAAATTGTACAAATGGTGGGGCTGACCCCCCGGGCTAAGGGGTGGGGCCAAAAACAGTGTATTACTTGGAAATGGTTGAGATCCCCACCATATAACCATTGTATACAATTGCTGAGTATAAAGAGATGATTGCACATATGCTTCCAGGATGGCCTTGGGGACTGCCCCACCCTTGGAGACTTAACCCCTGGGTCATAACTTCGAAATGGTTTAGATCCCCACCCAAAAACTATATATACAATTGTTGGGCATAAAAAGACGAATGCAGTCATGATATTAGAATTGACCCCAGGGTCTGCCCCACCCTTGCAGACTTAACCCCTGGGTCATAACTTGGAAATGGTTGAGATCCCCACTCCAAAACTATATATACAAATGCTGGGCAAAAAGAGACAAATGCAGTCACGATATTAGAATTGATCCTGGGGTCTGGCCACAACCCTAGGGACCTAGTTTCTGAGTCAAAGCTTGGAAACAGTTGAGATCCCCACCCCATAACCATACATAAAATTGCTGGGCATGAAGAATCTAATACAGATATGCTACAAGGGTTGGCCTTGGGGTCTGGCATATTCCCTTGATCTCATTCGAAGAATATTTTGCCCTGATTGCTTTGGTATCCAGGTGAGCGATACAGACCCTCTGGGCCTCTTGTAATGATGTTTAGATTATATATTCAGAATCACTTCAGAAGTATTTCTATAAAATGTTTTATAATGTTCTTTTCGGACTCATTTACAGTTAATATATACCACACTGATTTGATGTCTGTATTTGCATGGCTACTTCTTTAACAAATTAGTCTTTGATCATTTCTTTTTCTATTTATCCTGTGAAAAATTTGTTTAATCTGTCAATTATTCTGATTTAATTAAAGAACACTGTAAAACGTTTGTATGAAGATGTTGTTATGAATACACACACTACTAAGCTATTGCTGTTTTAGTGGTCTGTGGGAATTTTAATTGAGTGCATACAGCTTTTGGATATTTGCCATGTTCTCGGATAGAATACTCGTTAGGAAGGAGCCCACACATTTTGTCCTGTACTAGCCGACTTTGCAGTATGCTTGCCTACTTTATCCTAACCCCGGCCTATATTACTTTTACTATACTGTATAGCGTGAAATTTTCGCTGCAGTTGTAAGTTTTGCCCTTTTTGACCTCTGAAATGAGAGCACCTGCCTATTTTACCCTTAGTTATATCGTGTAAATCACGAAATTTACACTGCAGTTTAGTTTTCACCTTTTTTGACCTCTGCACGATGGCAAATTTATCATTTCAGCGAACATTTATAAAGTAATGTCCCGGTACATGTGTATAGTATTTACCTACATCACACTACCACATCACTTTACCCTTGACCTGCCTTCTCTATCATAAATCATGTAATAGAAGCTAGCTAGCCCGGCTCCTGTTTACCTGATTATCAACTACTGTTCTATGAATTAGTGGAGCACTTTCTACTTTACCATGTATATGTTACAGGATATTGACTGGGTCCAGACGGAGAAACATGTGTTTGAGACGGCAACAAATTACCCATTCCTTGTAGGACTACATTCCTGTTTCCAGACCCCTAGTAGGTGAGTCGTCAGCCATTGGGCTAAGGTCTCTAGCAGATCATCATGAGGGGTCAATCGTTTTGTTCAGACCCCTAGTGGTCTTTCATTGTGATATAGATACAAATGATGATTAGAGAACATACATTATAAGTCCCCCTTCTTAGTTATATTGGTCAGATTGTAAGTTACTATATGATGGGATGACATATCCATATCACTACACCAAACTCATAGCCTCGGAACTGCAGACTGATTTTGGTAGTTTTATATGATGTCACTACTGCCAAAATTTAATGTAGATAGTGTCGTTGTTAGCTCACCTGCCCGAAGGGCAAGTGAGCTTATGTCATGGTCCATCGTCCGTCGTCCGTCGTCCGTCCGTCCATCCGTCCGTCCGTCCTCGTCTGTCAACTTTTCCTTTAAACAACTTCTTCTGAAGAACGGATAGGCCTAGAGTCATGATATTTGGCTGAAAGCTTTGTTGGTAGGAGCCCAACAAAGTTTGAGAACGAAAATGACCTTGACTTACTTTAAAGGTCACAGAGGTCAAATATGTCAAAAACTTCAAACGACTTCTTCTGAAGAACTAAAAGGTATAGAATCTTCATATTTGGCTGATGGCTTCCTGGGATGGAGCTTAACTTAGTTTGAGAATGAAAATGACTTTGACCTACTTTCAAGGTCACAGGGGTCAAATGTGTCAAACACTTCAAACAACTTCTTCTGAAGAACTGAAAGGTATAGAATCTTTATATTTGGCTGGTGGCTTCCTGGGATAGAGCCAAACAAAGTTTGCGAATAAAAATTAGTTTGACCTATTTTCAAGATCACAGGGGTCAAATATGTCAAAAACTTCAAACGACTTCTTCTGAAGAACTAAAAGGTATTGAATCTTCATATTTGGCTGATTGGTTCCTGGGATGGAGCCCAACAAAGATTGAGAATGAAAATGACCTTGACCTTCCTTTCAAGGTCACAGGAGTCAAATGTGTAAAAAGCTTCAAATGACTTCTTCTGAAGAACTGAAGGGTATAGAATCTTTATATTTGGCTGGTGGCTTCCTGGGATAGAGCCCAACAAAGTTTGAGAATGAAAATTAGTTTGACCTACTTTCAAGGTCACAGGGGTCAAATATGTCAAAAACTTCAAACGACTTCTTCTGAAGAACTAAAAGGTATAGAATCTTCATATTTGGCTGATGGCTTCCTGGGATAGAGCCCAACAAAGTTTGAGAATGAAAATGACCTTGACCTACTTTCAAGGTCACAGGGGTCAAATGTGTCAAACACTTCAAACGACTTCTTCTGAAGAACTGAAAGGTATAGAATCTTTATATTTGGCTGGTGGCTTCCTGGGATAGAGTCCAACACAGTTTGCGAATGAAAATGACTTTGACCTACTTTCAAGGTCACAGGGGTCAAATATGTCAAAAACTTCAAACGACTTCTTCTGAAGAACTGAAAGGTATAGAATCTTCATATTTGGCTGATTGGTTCCTGGGATGGAGCCCAACAAAGGTTGAGAATGAAAATTACCTTGTTCTACTTTCAAGGTCACAGGGGTCAAATGTGTCAAAAGCTTCAAATTAATTCTTCTGAAGAACTGAGAGGTATAGCATCTTTATATTTGATTGATGGCGTCCTGGGATAGAGCCCGACAAAGTTTGAGGAAGAAAATGACCTTGACCTTCCTTCAAGGTCACAGGGGTCAAATGTGTCAGACACTTCAAACGACTTCTTCTGAACAACTGAAAGGTATAGAATCTTTATATTTGGCTTGCAGCTTCCTAGGAAAGAGCCCAACAAAGTTTGCGAATGAAAGTGACCTTGACCTACTTTCAAGGTCACAGAGGTCAACAACATTTTAATGGATTTGTTCTTTAGAACTAAAAGGAATGGATTCATGAGATTTGGCTGGTAGCTTTTGGAATAGAGCTTACCAATTTGAGAAGGAAAATAACATTGACCTACTTACAAGGTCACAGGGAAAAATATGTCAAGCAACTTCTGAAGAATCAAAAAGCATAGAATCTTGTAATAATATTTTCCTGGTAATTTCAACAGTTGGAGCCAACAAAGTTTGTGAGGGAAATATTTTTAGTGCAATATAATATTTAATGAGAATATTTTGCTATGACTGCTTAAATATTCAGGTGAGCGATACAGGCCCTCTTGGGCCTCTTGTTGTAAGCTAATCGGATTGATAGAGTTGCCTCCGCTTGTCTGTTATAAAGTAATCTGATTGGTTGTGTTTGTAGGTTGTTCTTTGTGATAGAGTTGCCTCCGCTTGTCTGTTATAAAGTAATCTGATTGGTTATGTTTGTAGGTTGTTCTTTGTGATAGAGTTGCCTCCGCTTGTCTGTAATAAAGTAATCTGATTGGTTGTGTTTGTATGTTGTTCTTTGTGATAGAGTTGCCTCCCCTTGTCTGTTATAAAGTAATCTGATTGGTTATGTTTGTAGGTTGTTCTTTGTGATAGAGTTGCCTCCGCTTGTCTGTAATAAAGTAATCTGATTTGTTGTGTTTGTAGGTTGTTCTTTGTGATAGAGTTTGTGAGTGGTGGAGACCTGATGTTCCACATGCAGAGGCAGCGCCGACTCCCAGAGGAACACGCCCGGTTTTATGGCGCTGAGATTTGTCTAGCCCTCAACTTCCTCCATGAGAGGGGTAAGCCTGTTATGCATGTACTTAAAATCATAAGAATAAAAGGTGATATTATATCATTCAGCTGAATGAATCTCCTGAACAAGTCAAAGATAGTCCACATTAACAAAATACTACAAATATTTTCAGAATTTACATTTAATTTTGAAAAGGAGTGTTGTGTCGTCAAGCTCCACAGATTTAGGGAAAACAGGTTTGAAAGACCTGACAAATAGAAAGAAACAGATACTTATGACATCTTTGAACACTAATTACATCCATGATGGTGGATTGGTAGGGATTTTGATGGTTTTACGTCCACTATTATAGCCTTTCGGCAGAAGAGAGAATGGTATTTGTTGTAATGTGTTTATATGTAGTACATGACTTACACTTTGTCCCTGTCACAGGTATTGTGTACCGAGATCTCAAGTTAGACAATGTGTTACTGGACCAGGAGGGCCACGTCAAACTCACCGACTACGGCATGTGTAAGGTACGTAATTATCTACGGCATGTGTAAGGTACATTATACCTACATCATTTGTGTGGTACACTACAGCGTTGTCAACCATGGCCAGTTCACAGACAGAACTATACATATCAATTTACTGTGTAACTTGAACAGGTTACTACTGGTGAGTTATTATCCCCTCGCAACAAAAGTTTGAGACGATATAGAATTCCGCCCGTATTTATGTTACACTCATTGTCATCGCTCTAGCGACTTCATTCCTCAACGGAATTTCATGATTTCAAAATTTGTTATGGTTTATAATGGCAAATGATACTTTGAATATTACATGTTGATAACTTGATTGGAATTATAACCCTAAGTTGACAGTTTGATACTTTGTAAATTTTGAGCCATCCCTACCCCCAAGGGCTGTAGGGTGGGGCCCAATGGAGTCTGTGTGCTAAAATACAATTTCATTTTCCTTGTTTAGAATAAGGGGTGCTAGTTTCAAATACTTTTCAGTCTTAAATCTGCATGCTTGATATTGAAAAAGGTGGTTTTATTGTTTTTTGTCACTTTGAATAATATTTCTGTTCATGTTAAAAACAGAAATCAACTCTCTGTATAAATATATCAGGTGACCGTTAAGACCCATGGGCCTCTTGTTATGTTCAAGGTCATGGTTACTGTTACTATTTTTAGAAAAACCGCTCTAGTGACTTCATTTCCTCTCAATGTCGAAATGTGTGAATGTGAGGGGATTTGAATCACTTGTAATGCCTTGATAGTATAGGATTTTGTATCGCCTATCACATGATATATAGTATAGGATTTCGTATCCCCTATTACATGATATATAGTATAGGATTTCGTATCGCCTATCACATGATATAAAGTATAGGATTTCGTATCGCCTGTGACATGATATATAGTATATGATTTCGTATCGCCTATCACATGATATATAGTATAGGATTTCGTATCTCCTGTGACATGATATATAGTATAGGATTTTGTATCGCCTATCACATGATATATAGTATAGGATTTCGTATCGCCTATCACATGATATAGTTTTAATGTCATATGTGATGATCTAAGGAATTACTTGATTATTATGTTTCTACCTTAAACACTGCACACATTTTTCATATGAACTGCTTCATAGGTTATAACCAAGAAGTCCCTTACACTGTCTCTACAACAGAGCTATCTGGTCAACAAAATTATTGGGGATGTCAGTATACAAATGGAAAACTACTAGAAGTTATTTATTCTTTTGTCTATAGTAGGACCCAATCCTTATACACAAGCATTCATTCAACATTCAAACTAAATCCTCATGTCAGGATTTAAGATGATATGGCAATGATAAAAAGAAATGTATCTAAAATTTCAGATATTTTTCAAAATGTAATGTTTTGAAAAGTTGCATTTACAAAAAATTAAGTTAACCAGGCTTTGAGAAATGAGCCCTGATTTTGCTCTTGTTGTTGACCATGTAGGAAGGACTGCGGAACGGAGACTTGACCAGTACTTTTTGTGGTACCCCTAATTACATAGCCCCTGAAATTCTCCGCGGCGAAGACTATGGTAGGTTGTATATCCATCACCAGATGGCAGCACTGACTCCTGTCGGGTGATGGTACACCGTAGACTATAATAGTGTGGATATGGTATTTATGTTTTTATCTTTTACTAATACTTGGCTTCTTTTCAGGGTGTTCAAGCTTTTTGTCTTCAGGCCTAAGGAATCCTACTCTAAGTTGTCTCCCCTTTGTTATTTTTTTGTTATCAGTTCCCTTTTTTAACCCTTTCACCTCTATGTAACTTTAGTAGACTCTACTATGCTTTGATCTGGATGAGTCCATTTTGGTCTACAGTGGTGAAAGGGTTAAGTAAAATTTAAGTTAACGCTGTATTTTGTGGTGATTCATGCAAAGAATTGGAGTCATTTGAAAGACTGGGAATTTTGATAAAAGGGAGACAACTGTAGATGGATGGTTTTTCAATTAGGTCATTATGAATCAACAAATGTCTGCATTGATTGCTTGCTTTAGCCAATTAATACTAAAATTAACTGATATTTTTTTTATACTAGATGAATTATAGATTTATTTTATAAGAAATTGAACTAAAATATTGAATGGTATATTCATAAAGAAAATATTTAGTGACAGGCTTGCAGTCAATTGACAGAACCTTTGTTGATTCAGACAGAGTATTTAAGTAACACCAACTACTTGTGACTGTATATGTAACCTGTTGTCTGCCACGTTGTTTAACAGGAAGGATTGTTGCGAGGAGACCGGACTAACACATTCTGTGGAACTCCAAATTACATCGCTCCAGAGGTCCTCAGGGGAGAGGATTATGGTATACATCATGTGTACATATGCATGTACATTGTCACATAAGCATGTACATTTTCATTGATACATGTGTACATTGTCATTGATATGTGTGTACATTGTCATTGGGATGTGTGTACATTGTCATTGATATGTGTGTACATTGTCACTGAAATGCGTGTACATTGTCACTGAAATGTGTGTGAAATTGCCAGACATGCATGGTAATTGTCACTGATGTGCCTGTACAGGACACAGTTACTGCATTTATAGACTTACAGATTCCTCAGGTCAAATAAGGCTCATGAAAATGTCAAGTGCACAAGTTTAAGTTTCACTCAGCCAGATAACAAAAATTCAAAATAAATTATATCTTGCTAAAAGCCTGTATGATGTTTCAAATCAATGGTCAAATGTTATTTGCTCTGGTATTATGTCCTGCTGTTCAGTTACATACAGGATTTTATTGCTGTTGATTGAAATATTATAAGCATCTTTCATGCCCATGGGTGTAGGATAGGGAATCAATTTTTCTCTCATTCCAACAACCAGAATAAGGCCAGAAACCATGAAAATGCGTTTGGACTTGCCACCATTTTGAAAATATCAATTTTTCCCCTGAGCTTTTTAGACAAAAATGAATCAGCCAGCCAGATTAACTCATTCACCCCTGAAGATGCATTTGAACTCTTCCAATTAAAAGGTTGGAATAGTCCATTTCAGGGGTGAATGAGTTAAGCATATCCCATATTTGCAAACAATGTTTGCTCTGAAAAATTAATCACATCTTTCTAATGTGTAAGGTAAATACATAGTTAACAATTTTAATTTCATCACGTCGCCTTTTCCGCATTGCGGCATCGGAGAGTTCCAAATTCCTGACGTGATGTCATTGTGGCGTTAAGTCTCGTGAAATGGGGTGTAAGATAGAAATTTTCTACACTCCTTTCTTACCTTGGACAGCTCTATCTTACACACAGGGAAATGAGAGAAAATGTAATCGTTCACCAAGAATACCCGATTGCAAGCATCATTTTGTTCAATCGTATTTTAAAGAAGTTTGTTGAAGTGATAACAATAGGGAATTCAGGGGATTTTTAAAGAACTTGAATTAGTTATGTGACACCCTGGAGCTGATCAGGTATTTAGCAGCTTGTTTTATAACTGAAATAATAAATTTTGACCATAATTTCGGGACAACATGTTTTTCTAACATATTGACTCTAGGTCTGTTGTATGACAGTAATATATGTCATTGACTCATGCAATACTGTGTAACTGTATAATATAAAATGTATACAAAAAACAATTCTGTTTACATATTGGTCTAAAGAGCTTAGATTTAATTCAGTATAACTGGGAAGTAGAATACTGATATCTATAATATCTTTAATCTTTATTTATCTTTTAGAATACAATCATTGGCACCTGTCGTCACTTGCCTTACCCTCCATTTAACCACATTCATAGCGTGCTTTAGCATATAATATCCAGAATTTTCTCTGCAGCACAGCAAAAACATTTGATAGACCTTTGTATATGGAAAATGCTCCAATATTTGACCTGAGGAATTTGTGTCTGCGAGGCTGAGATTTCCCCCTCATACTATCGCTGTGTCAACACTTTACTATACCTGTATTAAATCTACAATCAGGGTTAGGCCTAAAACCCTGTGTCTGGGCACAGTTACTGCATTGCTGGTTGTCTTTGTACTGAGCTGTTGATACTGGAAGAAGAAAGCATATAATATTATATAAGTAGTGTTCTGAATAGAAGGGTAGGACACTAGGTACTGCCTGTCTGTCTGTATCACTTTGTCACCTATAATTGCCAAATTTTATATGCAAGAAACTCCTGGAACGGCATGAGGTTTTATACTGAAATGGTGTCTCGCGTCTCAACTGGAGTTCACGTGGTCACCTTGTGTCACCTTGTCCCCGGCATATCACATATACTCTGTCACCAACAATTACCAAATTTGGTAGACTATAATGTCTTGGAATGAAAGGTATCACATAATGAAATCTTGTCTTAGGTCTGGATATATACAGAGTTATGGCCCTTTCTTCATTTTGTGAGACTTTGTCTGGGGCATATCGCCTATACTCTGTCACCTACAAGTACCTCTGAATATAACAAAGTATCTGTATAAGTTTAAGTACTGATACAGTCTTGTACACCACTATATACAGGTTATCGCCCTGTCTTGTACACCACTATATATACAGGTTATTGCCCTGTCTTGTACACCACTATATACAGGTTATCGCCCTGTCTTGTACACCACTATATCCAGGTTATCGCCCTGTCTTGTACACCTCTATATACAGGCTATCGCCCTGTCTTGTACACCCCTCTATACAGGTTATCGCCCTGTCTTGTACACGACTATATATACAGGTTATTGCCCTGTCTTGTAGACCACTATATACAGGTTATCGCCCTGTCTTGTACACCTCTATATACAGGCTATCGCCCTGTCTTGTACACCCCTCTATACAGGTTATCGCCCTGTCTTGTACACCCCTATATATACAGGTTATTGCCCTGTCTTGTACAACACTATATACAGGTTATCGCCCTGTCTTGTACACGACTATATACAGGTTATCGCCCTGTCTTGTACACGACTATATACAGGTTATCGCCCTGTCTTCTACACCACTATATACAGGTTATCACCCTGTCTTGAACACCACTATATGCATCAGTTCCGCGCTATCACAAGGAGACAAACACGAACATATTGCAGCCTCCCAAAATACACACACATACACTACACGCATGCATCTTGCACCCAGGGGAGGCCGTCCTTAAATGACCTTAGCTGTTAATAGTACGTTAAACAAAATCAAACAAACAAACAAATTGTACACCACTATATACAGGTTATCGCCCTGTCTTGTACACCACTATATACAGGTTATCGCCCTTTCTTCATTTTTCATAAAAGTTTGTTCAGACATAGGGGACTATGGATAGTTGGCAAAACTTTGCCTTGCTGAAGTTTGTTTGAATACATAACCTGTTTTGTATCTTCAGAGACTTTAGATGATTACGACTTCAACTAAAATAAATAATGAAAGTTTCTGCCTAAGTGTTACATGATTGTGACTAAAATGATCAATTTTTGTATGTGCTAGACAGAGAATCATGAAACCTATCGATTCAAGATTGCAATAACAAAAAGTTGAAGAAAATGTATCTGGAACCAGTTGCCGACTCTGATGCTTGTGTAGTCTCGTTATATCTGCTTGAGAGTCCTAATTATATAATAACTATACACAGAAATCTATGACACTTTTCTATATTGTGGCCTGCTACCATACACATATATGCTAAACAGAGTTATCTTTCTTGTGTTTGGATATATTGCTATTGATGGGAACTGTTGGCTTTTTAGCTTCTCTGTGTTTATTATGTTAGTGAATTTATCTATGATATCCGGCACTTTGTTAATGACAATCTGTATATAAAGGGAATGAAGATGAGAGAAAGCCTTTGTATTGTTGAAATTTGTGGTAATATCACGGAAAACAGAATTCTTCTTTGCAGGATTCATCAGTGTTGATTTTCTAATGTTAATATGAAGGCTAGTGTCAGGAACAGTTTCTAGATGCTGTTTTACATGCTTTTGAAGCCAACCAAAATCAAGGATATTATAGAAATGTAACATTTCACAGAAAGTGTTCACATTAATCCATTAATCTGTAGTTTCGTTGTTGTACTAACATTTTGAATATTAAGTATGGTTACAGCTGTATTGCTTTCTTCATGGTTGACTTACAATATAACAGTCTGCGGGGAAAATCTAATAATATAGCATCTTACATTAACTCTATATATTTGTATTAAAGGTTTAAAATAGGTTAAATTTGTATTAAATGTTTAAAATAGGTTATATTTGTATTAAAGGTTTAAAGTAGGTTATATTTGTATTAAAAGTTTAAAGTAGGTTATATTTGTATTAAAAGTTTAAAGTAGGTTATATTTGTATTAAAAGTTTAAAGTAGGTTATATTTGTATTAAAAGTTTAAAGTAGGTTATATTTGTATTAAAAGTTTAAAGTAGGTTATATTTGTATTAAAAGTTTAAAGTAGGTTATATTTGTATTAAAAGTTTAAAGTAGGTTATATTTGTATTAAAAGTTTAAAGTAGGTTATATTTGTATTAAAAGTTTAAAGTAGGTTATATTTGTATTAAAAGTTTAAAGTAGGTTATATTTGTATTAAAAGTTTAAAGTAGGTTATATTTGTATTAAAAGTTTAAAGTAGGTTATATTTGTATTAAAAGTTTAAAGTAGGTTATATTTGTATTAAAGGTATAAGGTATATGTTATTGGCATGGTTACCATATTTATCTAGGAATAAGCCCATGCTTGGTAATAAGCTTACCACTATTTATTGCAGTTAGGAAGGAATGCTGACAAAAGCTTTGTCCTGTAAAAAGCCCATACCACTAATTAAAAAAATAGGTTTTCATTGTCCTGTAATAAGCTCGTCCCACTAATTAAAAAAATGGGTTCTCATTGTCCTGTAATAAGCCCGTCCCACTTATTTAAAAAAAACTAGGTTCTCATTGTCCTGTAATAAGCCTGTCCCACTAATTTAAAAAAACTAGGTTCTCATTGTCCTGTAATAAGCCTGTCCCACTATTTTTTTTATTTATTTTCATTGTCCTGTAATAAGCCCGTCCAACTTATTAAAAAAAACTAGGTTTTTCATTGTCCTGTTTTTCATTGTCCTGTAATTAACCCATACCACTAATTTAAAAAAAAGTTTTTCATTGTCCTGTAATGTAATAAACCTGTCCCACTAATTCAGTCAAATTTTATGTGTTGGTTCATTGGGCTTATTGCAGGATAAATATGGTATTTCAGATAAGGTACATGTAAATATACTGAAAATGGGGTAACTTTGACAAACAGATTTATTGAGGATGGGCAAACTTTTAAATTGAAAATAGAGTATTTTTTAGATAATTGTAAAATTTCCTGAAAATGGGTTACATCTAAGATGTAGAGTTATTGAGAATGGGATAACTTTAAGATAAGGAGTTATTGGGAATGGGATAACTTTAAGATAGGATGTTATTGAGAATGGGATAACTTTAAAATAAGGAATTATTGAGAACGGGGTAACTTTAAGATAAGGAGTTATTGAAAAGGGGAGTAACTTAAAGAAAGAATAAGGTACTTTTTAGAAAGGTGTAAGTTTGATTTTCATTCCCTTTGTTATACATAACAATATTATGGAAATGTACATGTATGTTGACATTTGCACTACATTACAGTTTGTATGGTGAAACATATTAATATTTTGGTATTACCTTTGTTAACTCTAGTCTGTTAACCTACTATTTGAAGGTACATTTTGTATCCAGGGCCCTAACTACATACATGTTTGACATAAACAACAAACATTTATATATTTGAATGGCAACATGGCAGAAATGTAATATTTCAGTTTAATATTGTTTAGTTAAAGAAGAGGATCCATGTAAAAATGTTGTTTCCCTTAAGTGGTTGAAAGTAGTACATTTCACACTGGTTCCCTCTAGTGGTCCATGTTGTGGTATACAATTTACACTATGGCTTGCTTTATATATTAATCTTGAATATGTGGACCATATAGCTCCCTCTAGTGGTCAGTAATATACAACCCAGGAATATGTGGATCATAGCTCCCTCTAGTAGTCATTAGTATACAACCCAGGAATATGTGGATCATAGCCCCCTCTAGTGGTCAGTAATATACAACCCAGGAATATATGGATCATTAGAAACTCCCTCTAGTGGTCATTAGTATACAACACAGGAATATATGGATCATAGCTCCCTCTAGTGGTCAGTAGCATACAACCCAGGAATATGTGGATCATAGCTCCCTCTAGTAGTCATTAGTATACAACCCAGGAATATGTGGATCATATCTCCCTCTAGTGGTCAGTAGTATACAACCCAGGATTATGTGGATCATATCTCCCTCTAGTAGTCAGTAGTATACAACCCAGGAATATGTGGATCATAGCCCCCTCTAGTGGTCAGTAATATACAACCCAGGAATATATGGATCATTAGAAACTCCCTCTAGTGGTCATTAGTATACAACACAGGAATATATGGATCATAGCTCCCTCTAGTGGTCAGTAGTATACAATCCAGGAATATGTGGATCATAGCTCCCTCTAGTGGTCATTACTATACAACCCAGGAATATGTGGATCATAGCTCCATCTAGTGGTCATTAGTATACAACCCAGGAATATGTGGATCATAGCTCACTCTAGTGGTCAGTAATATACAACCCAGGAATATATGGATCATTAGAAACTCCCTCTAGTGGTCATTAGTATACAACCCAGGAATATATGGATCATAGCTCCCTCTAGTAGTCAATAGTATACAACCCAGGAATATGTGGATCATAGCTCCCTCTAGTGGTCAGTAGTATACAACCCAGGAATATATGGATCATAGCTCCCTCTAGTGGAACGGTAGTATACAACCCAGGAATATGTGGATCATAGCTCCCTCTAGTAGTCAGTAGTATACAACCCAGGAATATGTGGATCATAGCTCCCTCTAGTGGAACGGTAGTATACAACCCAGGAATATGTGGATCATAGCTCCCTCTAGTGGTCAGTAGTATAAAACCCAGGAATATATGGATCGTAGCTCCCTCTAGTGGTCAGTAGTATACAACCCAGGAGTATGTGGATCATAGCTCCCTCTAGTGGTAAATAGTATACAACCCAGGAATATGTGGATCATAGCTCCCTCTAGTGGTCAGTAGTATAAAACCCAGGAATATATGGATCGTAGCTCCCTCTAGTGGTCAGTAGTATACAACCCAGGAATATATGGATCATAACTCCCCCTAGTGGTAGGCAGTATACAACCCAGGAATATGTGGATCATAGTTCCCTCTAGTGTAGTAAGCATTATCACCATGTATCCCACTTATACAGATTTCAGTGTGGACTGGTGGGCCCTTGGAGTGCTCATGTTTGAGATGTTGGCAGGAAGATCTCCGTTTGATGTGGTAGGAGCAGCAGACAATCCGGACCAGAACACTGAAGACTACCTCTTCCAAGGTAAGCACAACTTACCTCCCTTTGCTCTTCCAAGGTAAACACAACTTACCTCCCTTAGCTCTTCCAAGGAAAACACAACTTACCTCCCTTAGCTTTTCCAAGGTAAACACAACTTACCTCCCTTAGCCCCTCCAAGGTAAACACAACTTACCTCCCTTAGCTCTTCCAAGTTAAACAAA
This sequence comes from Mizuhopecten yessoensis, assembly GCF_002113885.1. NCBI lineage: Eukaryota > Metazoa > Mollusca > Bivalvia > Pectinida > Pectinidae > Mizuhopecten > Mizuhopecten yessoensis. Next base: position 720,778 of record NW_018408440.1, read on the forward strand.
AGCTACCTCCCTTAGCTCTTCCAAGTTAAACACAAGTTACCTCCCTTAGCTCTTCCAAGTTAAACACAAGTTACCTCCCTTAGCTCTTCCGAGTTAAACACAAGATTATAATTATCTCCCTTAGCTCTTCCAAGTTAAACACAAGTTACCTCCCTTAGCTCTTCCAAGTTAAACACAAGTTAACTTCCTCTATTAGTCTTAAGTATACAACCCAGGAATATATGCTCTTTCAACATTAAACACAAGTTACTTTCGCTTAGATATATATCAAGGTAAACAAGTTATATTATGTACCTCTCCTCATGGAAATACACAATTTCAAAGTTGTGCTAAAATTCAATTCAAGAGTATATGTTTATCACATACTGATTGAAATTGGAAAATTATGAGAATTTGATGGTTATTTTGTGACAAAAATGTAAATGTATATTGAAGCCAGTATACACAGATGATGCATTGTTTGTATGAATACGAAGCATTTTACAGCTTTCTTTATACAATGTAGGTATTTGCACAAAAACGACATGACTTTAAAAATTCCTTTATATTGTTAACATACTTATTATAGTGCAATCCCATATCTGTACATTGATTTCAGTAATACACCAGTCATGATTTAGTGCTAAAATTATCTATCAGGGCCCAGTTGTTCAGAAGGTGATTACCTGTATTTTTCAACCTGTAATAATATGGTCAATAAACAATGTACAAAAATCCTTATTTTGCGTGTAATTTTACTCTACACTAAAATATTTGCTACCTGGAAAGTTCAGTTTTATCTTGGTTAAAGGTTGTTTTTTAAGATATAAATTATTTGTTTTTGCACTAACCACTGATTGAGTTAATAATTAATAACATTTTAAAAATCTGGGCCCAGATAACAAGGAGAAAAACTGATGATGTATTATGCAATTATCACAACTAGCAGCTTTATATCAGCGTAAAAATAGGAAAGTAATGATGACTGGTAAAATCATTATACATCTTGGTTAAAGGTTGTTTTTTAAGATATAAATTATTTATTTTTGCACTAACCACTGATTGAGTTAATAATTAATAACATTTTGAAAATCTGGGGGCAGATAACAAGGAGAAAAACTGATGATGTATTATGCAATTATCACAACTAGCAGCTTTATATCAGCGTAAAAATAGGAAAGTAATGATGACTGGTAAAATCATTATACATCTTGGTTAAAGGTTGTTTTTTAAGATATAAATTATTTGTTTTTGCACTAACCACTGATTGAGTTAATAATTAATAACATTTTAAAAATCTGGGCCCAGATAACATGGAGAAAAACTGATGATGTATTATGCAATTATCACAACTAGCAGCTTTATATCAGCGTAAATATAGGAAAGTAATGATGACTGGTAAAATCATCATACAAACACTATACTGTGTTGGTTGATGTTTCAGTTATCTTGGAGAAAACTATACGAATTCCACGATCATTGTCTGTCAAGGCAGCGTCCATACTGAAGGGATTCCTCAACAAGGTAGGACACAGTTCAGCTGTATCATGCTGTTATGTTTAGGGTAGAACGCAGTTCATCTGTATCATGCTGTTATATTTAGGGTAGGACACAGTTCATGTGTATCATGCTGTTATGTTTAGAGTAGGACTCAGTTCAGTTGTATCGTGCTGTTATGGTTAAGGTAGGACACAGTTCAGTGTATCATGATGTTATGTTTAAGGTAGGACACGTAGGACACAGTTCAGTGTATCATGATGTTATGTTTAAGGTAGGACACGTAGGACACAGTTCAGTGTATCATGATGTTATGTTTAAGGTAGGACACGTAGGACACAGTTCAGTGTATCATGCTGTTATGTTTAGGGTCGAACACAGTTCATCTGTATCATTCTGTTATGTTTACGGTAGTACACAGTTCAGCTGTATCGTGCTGTTATGTTGAAGGTAGGACACAGTTCAGTGTATCATGCTGTTATGTTTAGGGCAGTCACTGTTCAGCTGTATCGTGCTGTTATGTGTAGGGTAGAACACAGTTCATCTTTATCATGCTGTTATGTTTAGGGCAGTCATTGTTCAGCTGTATCGTGTGGTTATGTTTAGGGCAGTCATTGTTCAGCTGTATTATGTGGTTATGTTTAGGGCAGTCACTGTTCAGCTGTATCGTGTTGTTACGTTTAGGGTAGGACACAGTTCAGTTGTATCGTGCTGTTATGTTTAAGGTAGGACACAGTTCAGTGTATCATGCTGTTATGTTTAAGGTAGGACACAGTTCAGCTGTATCGGGCTGTTATGTTTAGGGTAGAACACAGTTCATCTGTATCACGCTGTTATGTTTAGGGTAGGACACAGTTCAGTTGTATCGTGCTGTTATGTTTAGGGTAGGACACAGTTCAGTGTATCATGCTGTTATGTTTAGGGTAGGACACAGTTTAGATGTATCGTGCTGTTATGTTTAAGGTAGGATACAGTTCAGCTGTATCGTGCTGTTATGTTTGGGGTAGGACACAGTTCAGCTGTATCATGCTGTTATGTTTAGGGTAGGACACAGTTCAGCTGTATTGTGTTATGTTTAGGGTAGGACACAGTTCAGTTATATCGTGCTGTTATGTTTAAGGTAGGATTCAGTTCAGCTGTATCGTGCTGTTATGTTTAGGGCAGGACACAGTTCAGCTGTATCGTGCTGTTATGTTTAGGGTAGGACAAAGTTCAGCTGTTTCGTGATGTTATGTTTAGGGTAGTACACAGTTCAGCTGTATCATGCTGTTATGTTTAGGGCAGTCACTGTTCAGCTGTATCGTGCTGTTATGTTTAGGGTAGAACACAGTTCAGCTGTTTCGTGCTGTTATGTTTAAGGCAGTCAATGTTCGGCTGTATCATGTTGTTATGTTGAGGGTAGGACACAGTTCGGCTGTATCGTGCTGTTAGGACACAGTTCAGCTTTATCGTGTTATGTTTAGGGTAGAACACAGTTCAGCTGTATCACGCTGTTATGTTTAAGGCAGTCAATGTTCAGCTGTATCATGTTGTTATGTTAAGGGTTGGACACAGTTCAGCTGTATCGTCTTGTTACGTTTAGGGTAGGACACTGTTCAGCTGTATCGTGCTGTTATGTTTAGGGTAGGACACAGTTCAGTTGTATCGTGCTGTTATGTTTAGGTTAGGACGCAGTTCAGCTGTATCGTGTTATGTTTAGGGTAAGACAGTTGTTATGTTAAGGGTTGGGCACAGTTCAGCTGTATCATTCTGGTATGTTTAGGGTAGGACACAGGTCAGCTGTATCATGCTGTTTTGTTTAGGGTAGGACACAGTTCGGCTGTATCATGCTGTTATGTTTGAGGCAGTCAATGTTCAGCTGTATCATGTTGTTATGTTAAGGGTAGGACATAGTTCAGCTGTATCATGTTATGTTAAGGGTAGGACACAGTTCAGCTGTATCATGCTGTTATGTTTAGGGTAGGACACTTTTCAGCTGTATCATGCTGTTATGTTTAAGGCAGTCATTGTTCAGCTGTATCATGTTGTTATGTTAAGGGTAGGACACAGTTCAACTGTATCGTCTTGTTACGTTTAGGGTAGGACGCTGTTCAGCTGTATCATGCTGTTATGTTTAGGGCAGTCACTGTTCAGCTGTATCATGCTGTTATGTTCAGGCAGTCAATGTTCAGCTGTATCATACTGTTATGTTAAGGGTAGGACACAGTTCAGCTGTATCGTCTTGTTACGTTTAGGGTAGGACACAGTTCAGTTGTATCGTGCTGTTATGTTCAGGGGAGGACACAGTTCAGCTGTATTGTGTTGTGTTTAGGGTAGGACACAGTTCAGCCGTATCATACTGTTATGTTTAGGGTAGGACACAGTTCAGATGTATGGACACAGTTCAGCTGTATCATGCTGTTATGTTAGGGCAGTCACTGTTCAGCTGTATCATGCTGTTATGTTCAGGCAGACAATGTTCAGCTGTATCATACTGTTATGTTTAGGGGAGGACACAGTTCAGATGTATCGTGCTGTTATGTTTAAGGAAAGACACAGTTCAGCTGTATCGGGCTGTTATGTTTAGGGTAGAACACAGTTCAGCTGTTTCGTGCTGTTATGTTTAGGGTAGAACACAGTTCAGCTGTATCACGCTGTTATGTTTAGGGTAGTACACAGTTCAGCTGTATCGTGCTGTTATGTTTAGGGTTGGACACAGTTCAGTTGTATCGTGCTGTTATGTTTAGGGTAGGACACAGTTCAGCTGTATCATAATGTTATATTTAGGGTAGGACACAGTTCAGCTGTATCATACTGTTATGTTTAGGGTAGGACACAGTTCAGATGTATCATGCTGTTATGTTTAAGGTAGGACACAGTTCAGCTGTATCGGGCTGTTATGTTTAGGGTAGGACACAGTTCAGTTGTATCGTGCTGTTATGTTAAGGGTAGGACACGGTTCAGCTGTATTGTGTTATGTTTAGGGTAGGACACAGTTCAGCTGTATCATACTGTTATATTTAGGGTAGGACACAGTTCAGCTGTATCATGCTGTTATTTTTAGGGTAGGACACAGTTCAGATGTATCGTGCTGTTATGTTTAAGGTAGGACACAGTTCAGCTGTATTGTGCTGTTATGTTTAGTGTAGTCACTGTTCAGCTGTATCGTGCTGTTGTGTTTAGTCCAGTCACCGTTCAGATGTATGGTGCTGTTATGTTTAAGGTAGGACACAGTTCAGCTGTATCGTGCTGTTATGTTTAGGGTAGAACACAGTTCAGCTGTTTCGTGCTGTTATGTTTAGGGTAGGACACAGTTCAGCTGTATTGTGCTGTTATGTTTAGTGTAGTCACTGTTCAGCTGTATCCTGCTGTTGTGTTTAGTCCAGTCACCGTTCAGCTGTATCGTGCTGTTATGTTTAGGGTAGGACACAGTTCAGCTGTATGGGGCTGTTATGTTTAGGGTAGAACACAGTTCGGCTGTTTCGTGCTGTTATGTTTAGGGTAGGACCCAGTTCAGCTGTATCGTGCTGTTATGTTTATGGTAGGAAACAGTTCAGCTGTATCGTGCTGTTATGTTTAGGGTAGAACCCAGTTCAGCTGTATCGTGCTGTTATGTTTAGGGTAGGTACCATGTTGTTATGTTAAGGGTAGGACACAGTTCAGCTGTATCGTGTTATGTTTAGGGTAGGACACAGTTCAGCTGTATGGGGCTGTTATGTTTAGGGTAGGACACAGTTATGTTTAAGGTAGGACACAGTTCAGCTGTATTGTGTTAAGTTTAGGGTAGGACACAGTTCAGCTGTATTGTGTTATGTTTAGGGTAGGACACAGTGCAGCTGTATCGTGCCGTTATGTTTAGGGTAGGACACAGTTCAGCTGTATCATACTGTTATGTTTAGGGTAGGACACAGTTCAGATGGATCATGCTGTTATGTTTAAGGTAGGACACAGTTCAGCTGTATTGTGCTGTTATTTTTAGTGTAGTCACTGTTCAGCTGTATCGTGCTGTTGTGTTTAGTCCAGTCACCGTTCAGCTGTATCGGGCTGTTATGTTTAGGGTAGGACACAGTTCGGTTGTATCGTGCTGTTATGTTAAGGGTAGAACACAGTTCAGCTGTATTGTGCTGTTATGTTTAGTGTAGGCACTGTTCAGCTGTATCCTGCTGTTGTGTTTAGTCCAGTCACCGTTCAGCTGTATCGTGCTGTTCTGTTTAGGGTAGGACACAGTTCAGTTGTATCGTGCTGTTATGTTAAGGGTAGGACACAGTTCAGCTGTATTGTGTTAAGTTTAGGGTAGGACACAGTTCAGCTGTATCGTGCTGTTATGTTTAGGGTAGAACACAGTTCAGCTGTATCGTGCTGTTATGTTTAGGGTAGGACACAGTTCAGCTGTAT
>NW_018408440.1:726885-728285 GCF_002113885.1 Mizuhopecten yessoensis
GTTATGTTTAGGGCAGTCACTGTTCAGCTGTATTATGTGGTTATGTTTAGGGCAGTCATTGTTCAGCTGTATTATGTGGTTATGTTTAGGGCAGTCACTGTTCAGCTGTATTGTGCTGTTATGTTAAGGGCAGTCACTGTTCAGCTGTATCGTGTTGTTATGTTTAGGGCAGTCATTGTTCAGCTGTATTATGTGGTTATGTTTAGGGCAGTCATTGTTCAGCTGTATGTCTAGTCGGACAAAAGGTTCCTATGGTTATTTCTGATGTCTGATTACAGAAATAATTACCATAAAAACCTGTGTAATTTGTGCTGGTGCTTTTTTTGACTATAATGAAGAAATTATGTAGTAACATTTTATATGTCTGTCTTTTGATTTTGTTCCTTGAAATGATTAATTATGTAAATTCTAAATGATCAGATTCTAGGGATGGTTTCCGATACTATTGTTACACAGTACCATACATGTCATTATAGGAAATGTGCATGCATACAAATTTCACAGCTTCCAAAATGTTTCACATTTATTTTCAAAATTTCTAGCACCCGAACCTAAGTATCTATAAGTCACTTTGAGTTATATTGACTTGCTTATGTATGAAACGCTGTCGTAAAGTGATTGACCTTGACCTTTGTCCCCACAGAACCCCGTGGAGCGCTTAGGATGTCACCCCCAGACCGGCTTCTCTGATATCCAGTCACACCCGTTCTACCGCTCAATAAGCTGGGAGTCCCTGGAGCAGAAACAGATCCCTCCCCCATACAAACCCCAGCTTAAATCTGACCGTGACCTTGAGCACTTCGACACGGCATTTACCGATGAGCCGGTTCGCCTCACACCTGACGATCAGTAAGTACACATGCGTTTCATCATTGTAGATTCACTCTATAAATACCACTTCAGACTCATCATTGTAGATTTACTCTTTAAATTACACATCAGACTCATCATTGTAGATTCACTCTATAAATACCACTTCAGACTCATCATTGTAGATTTATTCTATAAATTACACTTCAGACTCATCTTTGTAGATTTACTTTATAAATTACACATCAGACACATCATTGTAGATTTACTCTATAAATTACACTTCAGACTCATCACTAGTTAAGACCTGTCTTTGCTGGAATCAGTTTTAAATGAGAAGATAAAATCCAAACATCTATATTGAGTAGTAGCCATAATCTCATTTATCAACAGAATATTTAGTCTGAGGTGTGTTAAAAAAGCAACAATAACTGGTAGGAAAGCTGGTGTTACTAACACCTTCAACCCCATCTGTCACTGGTGTTACTAACACCTTCAACCCCATCTGTCACTGGTGTTACTAACACCTTCAACCCCATCTGTCACTGGTGTTACTAACACCTTCAACCCCATCTGTCACTGGTGTTACT
>NW_018408440.1:735496-748496 GCF_002113885.1 Mizuhopecten yessoensis
GGTAGGATCTACTAGAAATTGATTAAATTAACTAACCGGTAGGATCTACTAGAAACTGATCAAAAATTAACTAACAGGTAGGATCTACTAGAAACTGATTGAATTAACTAACGGGTCGGATCTACTAGAAACTGATTAAATTAACTAACAGGTCGGATCTACTAGAAACTGATTAAATTAACTATCAGGTCTGATCTACCAGAAACTGATTAAATTAACTAACAGGTCTGATCTATTGGAAACTGATTAAATTAACTAACAGGTTGGATCTACCAGAAACTGATTAAATTAACTAACAGGTAGGATCTACTAGAAACTGATTAAATTAACAAACGGGTCGGATCTACTAGAAACTGATTGAATTAACTAACAGATCGGATCTACCAGAAACTGATTTAATTAACTAACGGGTCAGATCTATTAGAAACTGATTAAATTAACTAACGGGTCGGATCTACTAGAAACTGATTAAATTAACTAACAGGTAGGATCTACTAGAAACTGATTAAATTAACTAACAGGTAGGATCTACAAGAAACTGATTAAATTAACTAACAGGTCGGATCCACTAGAAACTGATTAAATTAACTAACAGGTCTGATCTACTAGAAACTGATTAAATTAACTAACAGGTCAGATCCACTAGAAACTGATTAAATTAACTAACAGGTAGGATCTACTAGAAACGGATTTTTTTTTAAAACAGAAAAGTAATCCTCCTGGTATCACTTTTTTACGAAAAATTCAGAAATATAATGATTTTTTTCTTCTCTTTTTTTCCCCCCCAGGAAAGTCATAGACAAGATTGACCAGTCTGAGTTTGACGGCTTTGAGTATGTTAACCCACTGCTAATGTCAATGGAGGACTGTGTGTAAAGGTGCCCATGACAACGACCTTGACCATTACGGCTTTGTGCTTCAGTACAGTCTGAACTTTTGTTACCGTAGCTGATTGGAGGATAGAGGGAGTCCGAGATGGTGTTTTATAGTAGGATGTTTACTGACAGGACCACAAACACATGTCCACTGTAACAGTTGTAACGCCGCCAAACGATCAATTGCCAAAGTATACTTCACTAACCTTACACTGATAAGTATACGTCACTAACCTTACACTGATAAGATGTAGTTGTGATAGTAGTAAGGCTGACATGGTTTCCATAGTGAAAGGAAACATAAGATAGTTTCTATGGCGATAGGGAACATAAGATAGTTTCTATGGCGATAGGGAACATAAGATAGTTTCTATGGCGATAGGAAACATAAGATAGTTTCTAGGGCGATAGGAAACATAAGATAGTTTCTATGGCGATAGGAAACATAAGATAGTTTCTATGGCGATAGGAAACATAAGATAGTTTCTATGGCGATAGGGACATAAGATAGTTTCTATGGCGATAGGGAACATAAGATAGTTTCTATGGCAATAGGAAACATAAGATAGTTTCTATGGCGATAGGAAACATAAGATATGTAGTTTCTATGGCGAATGACAACATAAAACTCCTGTCTAGGTCATTCGTTATTTTACATCTGAATCACAACAGCTTCACCAGTGTCAGAGCTTTCTCTGTCGTCATTGGCTGGTGTGTTGTTGACCATGTGTAACATGTTTCTGTAAAAGTTGTAATACAGTTTGTGATTTACATGACCTTCTGAAGATGTTTAGTGACGAATATGATGTACGCACATTGATTACTGTGTCATAGCATCTCAAGGTGAAGGTCATAACATCTCAGAATATCAGGGTCAAGGTCATTTGAGTGTTACAGCTCTGCAAAGTATTACCAAATTTTAGTCAAGGTAAAACAATCTACATCTATACTTGCCAACTTTTTGAAATTTTCATGGGGGAGATTACACATGCTCAGAATTAAAAGCATAAATAAAATGTGTGTATGTACTATGTACACCCTAGGGGAAAACAACACTTTTAAATGGCATTGTTTGAGCTGGTTTTTCAAATGAAATCATTAGATGTTAGAATATAGGAATAGTTTAGCAAACTCACTGGTTGAAAATGCTCCATTTTAGGGTCCAAAATCGGGAGTCGGCCCAGATGGAAATAGGCATGATGGACGAAGTCGTAGTCTTGATAAAACCCACGTTACAGAGTGTACTGTGTAGTATTGAAGATAGCATAGCTTAGTTTGATCAAATACAATGATGTTGAATCTGAGTTGTTGAATTTGATGACCTTGATGACTGTGACCCTGACCTTGGTTTTCTGTAGATGTAACAAACTATGGCCATTTCTGTTGATGACCCAACTAAAAACAGGTGTAAATTTTAAGTGTAAACACAGAAAAATTCATTCAATGCTATGCAAAATGTTGTGTGAAGCTTTTCCCAGTGCTGTGATTCTAAGTATCAAATGTTGTGTAAAGCTATCGGCTGTGAAGGAGTAGAACAGTATAAAACTGGTGGTGCTGTAGTCTGCTGTTTCCTGTGTGGGTTAACTATGATAAAGTTTTTTTTTAAACAGAATATTGTGAACTAAATAGTGTAACAGTTTCATGTGCTTTTTGTTTTTTCTTAGAAATATTATTGAAAAACATTGTCTTCAAAATTAAGAGTATCTGGCATTCCAGTTCTTTTGCTAATACAAAAAGTATCAAGATAAACAAGGACCAACATGAAAGTATTTAAATAAAAGGAAAAATTGATAAATACTTTTATTTCCACTGTAAATATAAGCTGTACATATTGGTTGATTTGAGCAGGACTAAGTTTATCACATATAGAATATGACACTAGACTTAAACTCTTTCATAGAATGACTTTTTATGGACAATGTTGGCAGATCGTTGTGGATGCTGGTTGTTAAAGATTATTTGTGATAACGTGATGTCGGTACAGGAACTTGTGTTGTCTTTGTTAGAACACAACTTTGTGCTAACGTGATGTCGGTACAGGAACTTGTGTTATCTTTGTTAGTACACAACTTTCTGCTAACGTGATGTCGGTACAGGAACTTGTGTTGTCTTTGTTAGTACACAACTTTGTTGAAACATGTTGTCACTAAGATACTGCAGAAGCTCAAATATTCATAAATTTAAAGCAATCTCAAGGTCAATATTTGTGACTGAATTGTAAGTCAAGGTCTATTTCCATACTGACTTGTAGGACAAAATGAAGTTGGCCTGCATTAGTCTACATAGATTTTGTATGATATAATTAGTCTTTAAAAAATAAAACATTTTGATGTCAGTGACACATTTAATAGCACCAATACCATATTTTATAATTAGTTACCTCTGGTTTGTTACCTTGGTAATACATTAGGCCAGGTCTTTTGCTAAAGTAACACATGTTAGCTGTTACCAGAGTAACTTATTACCACAAGTCTGTTACCATGGTAACATGTCAGTTCTGTTGCAAGGTAACAAGATACCTTGAGTTTGTAAACAGGGTAACACAATACCTCAGTTTTGTGACCACCCATCTATATCCTTGTACCAGCAGAGCGTTACTCCCAGAGCTTGTAAATATGTACCCTAATTTCCTTGCCAACACACTGACATTTGACTCCTTCACTCTTGCCCAATCAAAGTCTGTGTTAGATAAATTTTGTATACACCTTCGCATTTAAGACCATGTCATTACAATATATATTAAGTGGTTTTGAGATGTGTTTATAACTGTGTTTATAGAAATGTAAGTGCTACATTGAATGTGTTAAAAGTTCCAAAGTTCATTCCAAAAGTAACTAGTCACGCAGTAATCAAAGATACAAGTTGTAACTCACGGCAAGTAGGCTGTACCGTAGGTGTAGATTCTGCACTGTAGTCTGGATCCCTAGACTAGATCTAGACTGTATATATACACTGTAGTCTGGATCACTAGACTAGATCTAGACTGTATATACACTGTAGTCTGGATCCCTAGACTAGATCTAGACTATATACACTGTAGTCTGGATCCCTAGACTAGATCTAGACTGTATATACACTGTAGTCTGGATCCCTATACTAGATCTAGACTGTATATATACACTGTAGTCTGGATCCCTAGACCAGATCTAGACTGTGTAAACACTGGTTTGTTACACCAGGGCTGGTTTGTTTATATGGTTGGATATCTGTTAACACAACTGTATTGAGTAATGCATTGTAACAGACTTACAATTGTCTAGTGGCTTTTAACCAATTACTCTTGCCAACTTAAATGGGAAGTGCCCTGTTTGTTTAAATGCCAGTGATTTTTAATTGGTTAGTGAAGAAATACATCAAATGTTACTTTATCAAAAGACACGCAAAATGATTGTGTCCAATTAGAGAATATTGGGGATATAAACTTCATGAATTGTGGAAAGATTTTAGTCTACATTAGGATATGGATGTGTATAGGAATTAAAAAAATCCTAGATCTGCATTTGTGAGATTTGACAAAGCCATAGAATATTTGGACGAATTGCAAAATCAAAGTGAATTTTGAAATGTAATTTTGTGGTGTTTGTGCAGCCGTTTGGCTATTTGGCCTCGGATCTGTGAATAAGTTTTCACATTATTATGGTAACACAGATATATATTACACTCACATACTAATGAATGCTAACCCTGTATAGATCTTTTGTATGCACCTTAATTGTTCCCGCTGGTTGATGACTCTTGACCAAGAAATATCGAGTAGTTTAGCCTGGTAAACATATACATAGTCTGACAAAACTGTTACGCTGAATTGTTTATCGAGCAGTTTTGTCTGATGTGCAATCATAACATTCAGCATTCCTCGTGCATTTATTGAACTCCTATTCCATTGAATATTCATTAATAGTCAAATGATAGTACTTGCATAATCAATATGTTTATATATTTAAAACAAGATGGAGGAACTTCATCTTTGTTTGATATTTAGAGTTTTACAATTTGTGTCCGACTTGTAAAATGACTATTTTTTTGCCCGTATTTGTTCTCTATTAATCAAGTCTAATTTGTGTTTGCATATCATTAATTTAGAATTTATAACTTTTTGTAATAATTATGTTAATTGAGGTTGTGATTTTATGTAACAGAATTCTTTGTAAGATTATATTAAGTATCCCATTGTAGGTGTGTGATGGTATTACAGGCACTTCAGTAAGCCAATTCTACAAGATCTGTTTGTGAAATATTTTGCATGTCTTATGTTTATGTCAATTTAAGTGAATATTCAGTATGGAATTTACATGATGAATGTTTGTATATAGATAAGATTTATAAATTCAGTTTGTGATCAATGTGGTTTTGATTATCATTGACTTTCTTTTAAGGATACCTGTTCCACTCCAGGCTATACAAGTTTCCACTGTGGTTTTTCGTATCTATAGAGTAATCTCCCCTTAACTTAGTTTTTGGCTATAACTGTAGCAGATTGGGGCCTAAACACTTCCGTTGAACAGGTAGCTCAGTTGTTAGAGCGACAGTATAACAGTCTGTAGTCTAGGGGTTGAATCCTAAATTTTTTCACTCAGAAAACTGTTGTTGATTATATTTTGTATATATCATCTTTATTATTCTTTTGCCTGAAAGTCCCACAAGGTCTAGTGTTCTGATCTGGTATATCAAAGCTATAGCGATGCCGGGGGAAACAGTTTCCTGCATACTTTGCATAGTCACAGTTTTTGGCAGTGGTACATATATTATATTTTATATTTCATACGTTGTAATCTGTCTTAACTATCCACATAACTTTTCGTGTTTGGATTTTACAACAGGGGCATGACACAATTTACAAAGGGAAGGATTATCAAAAAAACCTGTAAAGGATACTGTGGTATATTTTAGAGCATACCTTTCTCTGTTCAGCTAACTATCAGAAAACCCTGTGATAGAGCACTTGAAAATTACCAATGTCACCTATAATTTATCGACCAAAATCCAGGTCAAAAAAGGACTATTTTCTTTTTTTTTCATGTGGTTTAGATCTGCCTAGCTATCCAACGACACATCCTTCAATGACCTTAGCTGTTGATAGGACATACAACCCTGTGCAACCAACTAACTATCCAACAAGCTATTCTCCCTACATTCCAATAAATCTTTTCACTTGTGTGTTACAAAGGATGTTGTACAACAGTCGCTAGAAGAAAATCTACCTATGTTTTATTCTACTATGGTAACTATAAATTGTGGGGTTGCCCCTTTGAGTTTAGGTAGAGTTCACTGCATGCTATCTATAATGTACTGGATGATTCCATTATCATCCATTATTATTGGATTATTCCATTTACTTGTATCGGTTATCATGTCTATAATAAACAATTTTTCTTGTATTCAATTGATCAGAACAAAATTGTCTGTTACTGTGAAATCAGATATTTTAGTGAGGTCTAAATTTTGTGGTTTCCCCAAATGACACCAGTTTGTGGATACAAGAATTCATGCAATATGAGTACCCACTCCTACGGAGGATAGCTTTATGTCAAACCTGTAACTACTTTATAGACTTATCATTTCGTGGATAAAGAGCATCCATGGAATCAACGAAATGAAAAACCTGCGGAATTAGTGATTTCACAGTTTTTTTCAACGCACCTTAATTGTAACATCTGGTATACAAATCCAGGTACATATATTACTGGAAAGCTTACGTTCAAACAAATGCACAAAAACAAATGGCAAAGATGAATTCAGATTTTACAAAGAGATTTTAACATTTTTGAACTTTAATGTAATTCTTAGAGCTTTTGTTACTTCAAACATTCACCATGAGTCTTTCTCTGATTAACATTTACTGGTTATAGTGGAACAAATAATATTATATCTCATCTCTGTAACAGTGGATCTGATTGGTTTAGTTTGATCACATGACTTTGTTCCTCTCACTCACAAGTTATCCTAGTCCTATTTCCTTTATTCTAAAATGTGTTTCACAATTCCGTTCAAGTTTTCTCCATCATATTTTTATCCTTATAAAAACGTTTCCTTCTCATGCTGTTGTTCCCCAATCCGATTTCCTCCATTTGTTACCGTGGTTTTATTGACCTATTTCAGTATAAGTGTAGATACAGCCACTAAATGACTCAATTTACCACGGCTGATCAGGAAATGCTTTGTAAACTTAAACACAAATGACTGTTTCATGTTATACTGTAGTTTGTGCAAGAAGTTTAGAGAGATGATACACTAGATCAAAACGTGTTATACTGTATATTTAGAGTGCTGTAGCTGTCAGTGCATGATTCTGTAAATATATTAGAGATTTTCCTGTAATTTTTCCTTAACAAACTTGAACTGTAACTTTCCACATTGATACTGTATTTGTACTGGGATTCAGCTGTTCCATTTTGAGAATGCCCTGTGACATTTTGGAGATTGTGATGGTGTAAGTTTACAGAGCATATGCTGTAATTTACAGAGCATGTGCTGTAAATTAACAGAGTATGTACTGAAATTTACAAAAATTGTGCTGTTATGTTACAGAGCATGTGCTGTAATTTACAAAAAATGTACTGCAATAAACATTGCTGTAACTTTACACAGTATGTACTGTACTTAACAAAATTGTGCTATAACTTTACAGATTATGTGCTGTAATCTACAGAAAGTTTTGCTACGACTATTAAGAGCATGTGTTGTAATTTTACGAAAATTGTGATGTAACTTTGTAGCGTATAGCACATGCTCTGTAGATATTTTTAATGTTACTTTACAGAAAATATGCTGTAATTTACAGAAAATATGCTGTAATTTACAGAGTATGTGCTGTAACTTTACGGTGCTTTGTGTTGTGATGCCCCGGTTTTTACACCTTTATATGTAGTGAACATATCTATGCATTTGTATGTGTACGCACTATTGGAAGTGATACTTGGATGTTACTGGCCTCAGCTCATGACTGGTGCTTTACTGTGTAGGGCAAACATAATCTACAGTATGTTTAAAACTTTTGTTCCATATTATGTCATAAGGTTAATACGATGTAGTTCATAAGGTTTGTAAGTCTGTGAAGGTACATAGTTTAAGTGGTCTTATTTTAGGTTCTTTTTGCACTTAAGCGTTTGCAGTAACTTGCGTTTGCACCACATCGCACTACAAGTTTGGGTATATTGTTTTTAGCTAAAGCTCAGGTGACCTATTGCTATCCGTTTTCGTCTGTCGTCGTCCGTCGTCCGTCGTCCGTTAACATTTTACATTTCAAACTTAAAGTCAAGTTCTGCTGGGTCGATTGAACTGAAAGTTGGTAGGAATGATCGCCTCATGGTCCTGACAAAGTGTTGTTATTTTTCGGGTCAATCAGAGATACAATTTGGCTGCCATGGCCGCTATTTTGCTACTAAATTCTAATAGGCCGATCTCGCTTAAAATTGGTCTAGGAATGATCAGCTCATGGTCCTGACAAAGTGTTGTTATTTTTCGGGTCGATCAAAAATCCAATATGGCCGCCACGGCCGCCGTTTTGAAAACCTATTTCAAACTTAAAGTCAAGTTCTGCTGGACCGATTGAACTGAAAGTTGGTAGGAATCATCGCCTCATGGTCCTGACAAAGTGTTGTTATTTTTCGGGTCGATCAAAAATCCAATATGGCCGCCACGGCCGCCATTGTGAAAACCTATTTCAAACTTAAAGTCAAGTTCTGCTGGACCGATTGAACTGAAAGTTTGTAGGAATGATCAGCTCATGGTTCTGACAAAGTGTTGTTATTTTTTAGGTCAATCAGAAATCCAATATGGCCGCCACGGCCGCCGTTTTGAAAACCTATTTCAAACTTAAAGTCAGGTTCTGCTAGGCTGATTTAACTGAAACTTTGGAGGAATGATCAGCTCATGGTCCTGACAAAGTGTTGTTATTTTTCGGGCCAATCAGAGATACAATTTGGCTGCCATGGCCGCTATTTTGCTACTAAATTCTAATAGGCCGATCTCGCTTAAAATTGGTCTAGGAATGATCAGCTCATGGTCCTGACAAAGTTAAGTTAACATTATACTATTTTTTACTCAAATTGGTACATATTTCAACAAAAAAAAAAAAAACCTGTAGACTCAAGTGACCGTTTAGGCCCATGGGCCTCTTGTTCTATTACACACATTATGGGTGCACCACTTCATTGATGTGGTAATCAATAATGCGCTAAAATTTAAGTGTATTAAAATTAGTATTTTTACTGTAACCCACAAACAAAAATTAGGTTATTTTTGTAGATGTTTGTTTTAAGCCAAATTGGACGAGGTGTTGATATTCAAAAGTAAAGGTGACAATAATGGTTAATTAGGCATGTAGCATTTTGATGTTGTTTGCTTCCTTACATTAGCAAAATTTACGTTTAATTATATCACCTTGTCTTGTTACTAGGTTACTTAAGCTTGAAGTATATGTAGCCATTTTTACCAATTTTCATTCCTTTGGATTAAGGAATGCCTTATTGTACACTGGTTTTCCATTGACTCCTGAGATTATGTAATAATTTCATTGTTATTTCTAATTGTGAAAGGTGTTGCCTTGTGTTACAGGTCGTGACCTTGATAAGGTAATGACCTTGACCTTTGGTGCTTTGAGCGGCTGATGGTGAGACAGTGTATTGGTGACGTATGCATTGCTGCATGTGAAATTGCTGAAATGTTCACATTGGAGATATTGAAACTTGTAATTTTCAATGAATTGTTAATTCATGATTTTTTCATTTCTTTTCCACATTTCTGAACAAGATTTGGACAGGTATACCTGTAATATGGAGATTGCCACTTAGTGACCATGTTGCTGGGGTCCATAACACGTAGAACCTATAATTTTGTTAGATGTACTTGTTAACATTTGAATACTCCTTAGGGACTGATGACTTTTGCAAATTCAAATGGGGCTATATGTCTGCCATTTTATACAATGCTATAATCATTGTAATCCCAATTGTGCATTTTACATAAAAATACATTTTTATCCAATTTATTATCACTGGACTAATATTAAATCATTATATGGGAAATATAGGAAACAATATTACAACAGTACTTAGTGTTTGGTAATGTAAGTCGTAACTTAACTGATACCACAGTGTGAAATACATGTTGATGTATTCCAGAATGGTAGAGTCTTTTTCACTAATCTTTGGTAATGTTAGGTCTACTGTAGTGGGCCTTGTACTGTTCTCTATTCTAACACAAAATACTATTTACATATTTTCACAATTGTTACAGAAAGCTTGCTGAATGTCTGTAATAGATGGTATGGAATAAAAATCTGACACTAGATCTCCGTCTTATGTTTTTTTTACTTCAGCCACTTTCAAAGATCTTTACTTACAACATTACCAGCAGGGACAGCTTACAACTAAGTTGTATGATAAGGGAAACAATTTCAATTTTCCGATTGTGAAGTTTCAGTTTCTTGATGGTAACATCCCTGCTTCCTCAACCTGCAGTTTCTAAATGCCTGTAAAAAAAGGATAAACACGTTTTAAATAAATGACATGATACAGACTAGACAGGATCCATTGCAGGTAGGTCAATAGAGAAACATACTGGAGTTATTTATTATATAATGCATTTCTAAAAAGAAACATCTGGTATGCCTCCAGCAGTAGATTTTGAAAAGGCATTTGTGTTGGAATTTTATTAAGAATGTAAAACCCTTTTCATTTAATAAATTCTGTAAAAAAAAAAGATATATTACATACGCAACCTGAAGAAAATCAACATTGGATTTACCGTATGGACCCATTACCCCATATTTATATAATGTGCTGAAATACTTGCTATAAGAAAGAATTGATGAGGAATCGCCCCGATAATCTTATCACTATCGACAACTGTAGACAACACTTTAGTTTATCCAGATGGTGCTAAGAGTCACTCGGAGAAGCTTCATTTGTTTTTAAGAAATCGACTAAATGCAAGGGGAAATATACTAATACACCATTTTGGATGCAATCAGCAATGGGGAGAAACATAAACCTAACTGTTACACACTTCTAGGCCAAGAATTTCACGTTGACTCACGTAAATAAGCGAAACAGAATTTTGACTAGCAATCTTGTCTTTAAAGCTTACGGTGCAAATAAAAAAGCTTTCAAATGAGATTCAAAAAAAAAAAAAAATGGTTTTGAGATCTTCCCCGTCTCTTCCGACAATCGTTTCTAAGGAAGTGCCGACATTTTAGTTTGGTCCTTGCTTGGTAACGAGTATGGGTCTCGCTGGGTATAAAAACAGCATTACTCGTCGAACCGGTTTGAATAGTGTTATTCAATAAGAAATCACATAATTATTAGCTCACCTGGCCCGAAGGGCCAGGTGAGCTTATCCCATGGTGCAGCGTCCGTCGTCCGTCAACTTTGTCCTTTAAAACGCTACTAGTCCTAAACGGCTCAGAGGTCTTTGACCAAATTTGTCCTAGACCATCATTGGACAAAGGAGACTCATGGTATATAGGGAAAAATAGAGGAATGTTTCTCTCCTACTATACAAGTGAAGGGATTTAAACCAAATGCAGTCTGAAGCATGATTAGGGACAAAAGAATCAATTTTGTTTAAACTGAAGTGTGCTGACCCCCTTCTTTGGGGCAGATGAGTGGGGCTCATTAGGGGAAATAGAGGAAAACATTAAAGATACTTCTCTTCTGTACCGTTGAAGGGATTTTAACCAAACTTGTTCTAGAGAATCTTTGGGCAAAGGGAATTGAATATTTATAAATGGAAGATGTGCGCTTTGATGAAACTTAAAACTGAACTTATTGACTTGTTCCATGATAAAGATTAGAACACTTACGATTCAGTTGATGTGTATTCAAATCAGATCATGTTTTATAGTCAAGTCATTAAACTAGGATACCAAATAAGGGTTATAATTGTCTGCCGTTATTTAATACTTAGAAAGATGCGCACTGTTCGCAACAAATCGTCGCTAGGTTTTCTGCTTGAAAGAATTAAATTGATACAATTTGTAAGTCTTCACCAAAACTTTCAATTTCTTTGGCAGTTATGCCCCTTTTACTATACCTGTTTTGAATCTTGCCTGATGTCCAACACTTTTGTCCCTTTTTTGTGAATTTCAATTGAAGTATCTGTCTGAATTTATTATAGTTTATCTCTATTATCACGGAATTAGATTAGATGTTATCTAAGTCCGTGCTATTATGATAGAAATATATTTTGTCCTGAGTATTACCCTCATTTCTCAGCCACATTGTTTAGGAAACTTGGTATAATTAACCCAAGGGTAAATTTATATGGCTGTATTTACTTGCAGTTTAAAGTCGAAAGCACCTTACAGAAGATTGTCTTATAATCTTATCCTAAACACAAATATCTGTTTATTCTTGAGCTGCAGTGCAAAACACAGATTCTCCTTTTCTTCCTTTTTCTGTGGACTTCCTCCTTTTTTCTTTGCAATTTTTTTTTCTCTTCTTTTCTCTCTCTCTGTTCTCATATAGGCAATATATGTGTACATGTGTACCATTACATGTACTGGCGTCAAGTATATCAACTGATGTAAGTAAGAGTAATACAAGCAATTTTCAAACCATGAAATACAACGTTCTGTATTGCATAATGTGCAATACGGAATGTTGTATTTACCTACTGGCCGGAACTACTTTTAATGGAAATCCCTTTGTCATGACGAACTGAAAAGTTCCCGGTATTTGCAAAAAATATCAAAGTTTATAAAATCTTTGTATCGATCTCTACCAAAAACGGAAGGTATGTGATAAAAGCAAGACCACACACTTGTTTTTTTCAAACGAATCAGAAAGCCCGAGTTTATTGCGCGGACGTATTTATTCGCCCCCACAATAAACTCGTGCTCTCTGATTCGTTAGAAAAACACAAGTGTGTGGTCTTGCATATATATATGAGTCGTGTGTGGTATGAAGTACATTATATGAAATGTTTGATTGTAATTATACCATATATTGTGAAAAAATCTTGAATAAAAAGAAAATTACACAAAAAAAACTACTTTCCATTCAGATATAACAACGACGTGTTGTCGTTAAATAATAAGAAATGTATCGCCAACATCGACCGTGTATACCTTCTGAGTTTGAAATCAACGACATTTCTAATTCTTCTACCTCCCCCCGCCCCCC